>NW_027495006.1:0-277460 GCF_021521415.1 Bidens hawaiensis
TAATCAAGAACAAACATTTTTTTTAACATACTACTTCATATTTTTCAAATTATTTTACTCACAAACCCGACTCAATAACCGGGTTCGTGTCCGACCAAAAAATAACCACTCGTTAAACTAGTTTTCTTAATTAATTGTTCGGTTGTAACAAACCGGACTCATCTAAATTAATTAATATTTATTATAACTCTTTTGTTTTTCTAAGACTAAAATAAATTAACTTAACAAATCAAATAACCAAAAGCCTTTTTTTATAAACCCAAAAAATATATTTTTTTTCTTATAAATTGCTTTGCCATAAACCGAACATCCTCGACAAATTATTTTCTTTACGCAACTTATTTTTAAGCCTAGCTATTTATTTATCTAGGGCTGTTCGTTGAACCGAACTTTGTCGGTTTCACTCGTTTAAAGGCATTTTTCTCTCTCGACTCCCTTACTTAACAATTGAGTTTTTCATAACCCCTTTTTAACTCTTTTAATATTTTGGGGTATAGCATGTCACAAGTTTTTATTTCTTTAGTTATGCGCTTATTTACAAAACGATTCACATTTATCGTACATGTTAATATTATTCTTGCATATTGTTTATGATTATACGTGAACTTGCTTGAAACATGTTTATTGTTTTTATGATGGAAGTTACGCAAACGCATACACATAGTGGGAGGGTCCGACGGGACATACCTGCGCCGTCTAACGTTACGACTTCGGTTGTTTACGTAATGTGGTTCTCATTTCCCGACTTCTACGGCTTCGGCTGAATGAATGGGAGGATGACACTATTTGATTTCATTTACATTATGTTTGAATGTTTATTGCATGGTGATTGTTGAATCACATATTTAATATATATTTATATACGCAAAAACTTATGAAAACTCACCAACATATGTTGTTGACAAAATATATTATTTTAAACGTGCTGCAGGTTGATACGATGAAGTGACAGGACAAGAAACTAGTTATACCACAGGATTATTTCAATGAATATCTTTCTTCATTTAGATGTGATGCTCTTTTTGTCTCATTATCAAACTATTTGTGTACTTGTGAAATTATGAAATAAAATAAATATATTGTCACTTTTAATAGTGTTACGAGCTTATGAATGATCTGTACGTTGCATCCGGGCATATTCCGCTTAAAGCCGGGGTGTTACATTATGTAATTATGCCCAATAGAAGACCATCAGAATTTCTCAAAAGAAATCTCTCTGTCTTTCTTCATATTCAATATTATAAATTCTACCATTTCCTTAAACTTGGGAATTTGGAACCTGCATAACCCTTTTCATGTTTATACAATCTTTCAATGTTGCACTTAGTCTGCTTGGTTTCATAGTTCCACTTGGTTTTCTTTGCCTTTTATTTTCCATAAATGAGTAACTAGATAGTCTGATTTTTCTCATTCTCTTTTCTCTCCTTTTCTTCTCAGCCTCTGTACACCCAAATTTTCTTCTCTTGTTCAAAGAAGGAAATCCAACTCTTTGTTGGTCTTTTAAGTATTTTGAGAGCTCATTATATTGTGCCGCGACATATTTATTTCTTTTCTTTTAAGTCAAAACATTTTGACTCTATTAAAAATTTGTTTTTTATTTTCATTTTGACACAAACATTTAAATAGACAAAACTTTTGAAACAGTAATCAAGCAAATGCAGCCACACATGTAATCAATAAAGATGCACACATATGACAGCATATACTCTTATCTCACCACACGCAAACACATAGGCAATCATATGAGCAATCCCAAAATGTTAATATACTTTCGAAACAGTTAAGATAATCAATTAAGACTACAGGTTTACTCGAATATACTTAGAAAGCAGAAAACTTGCTCGAAAAGCTTAAATCATGCAAAATCATAAAAGGTTCATCATAAGACACAAGAACTTTATTATCAAAGAGACTCAACTCCAAACATATGAATATTGACACTTTGATGACACAAAGCTTAAACATAATAGTGAAGAGAATTAAATTTCAGTTTTATCCATACAAAACAATTTTATTTTGGAAAGATCTTAACTTGGGATCATATCAAACAATTCACTTTACAATATTTCATTCTCAACATCATTTATGACATATCAGGCAGGTTAGCATCAAGTATTTTTGAAACATAGCATGATTTTCATTGCATCAGTGATATTCTTTAGGTTCAATTTTTGTATAAAACAAAAATTGAACCCACTTTTAGACTTATGATGCTTCGTATCTCTTCTCCAAGCTTATTAGATTTCTCTAGATCACTCAATACGATCTTACATGCCTTACATTCAAGGTGTTTAGGACTTACTTTGATTGCACCACTGTAACATTAATTACTTTTCAAAACTGAAAATCCGACCCGTTTTAAATTTTCGGTTTTATTTATAAATACGTGTACAAATATAAATATATATATTTCAAGTTTCATCTTATGTATTTTTATTATGTTCGTTAACCGACACGTTTTGATGCTGCAACGTGTTTTTAATTATCTTTCATTGATTTAATAATAATTACGAAGTTTTATAATCATTAAATTGTTCATGATCTATTTCGTATTATTCATTAACGAAATTTCATAGTTTTAACATGATTATCTAATCGAGTTACGAACTATCCTGGTATAACACGGACAAAATCCAAAAGCCATCAACTCATTAAATTTATATAATACTTCAAAGTTCAAGGTGTAATTTGGAATTATATATAAAATCAGCTTTAAATAATATCTGATAGAAGAGGGGCCAAAAGTGAAAATTAAATTTAAAATATTAAAAAATAACCCATCCCTCAATCCTCTTCTGGTCTTCCATCAAGTTTTACTAGCGGAAACCTCCGGCGGTCGGAAACCGACGCCGGAGACAACTGACACGTCACATATAACCTTCGTTTAATCTGTTAATTTATCCCAAACAACTTCTCCATTCACGATTAACATTATTATTTGATTAATTTCGTCATTAACAACCAATTAACTCGTATTAATCGCCTAACTCATCAGATTATACCTAAAATCTTAATAACTCGAATTATTCATCAGACGATCCACTTGAAGCTATAAATAGGACACTAATCACCATCTAAACTTGTTACAAACATAAAATTACACAAACAAACTCTCTAAATATCTCGTTTGATCATCAAAGTTTACTTTTCCGGCTAGTCTTGTTCTCCATCATTCCGACACCAAATTAAGTAAGTATTATTGAAAATCAAGGGTTTAAAGGAAGAAGATGAAGTTAAAGGGCTATATATAATTACTTGTTTTCATTTTATAATATAAAACCCATGTTGGTCCAGTGGCTAAGTCACTAAGATATGGTCCAAGGGGCCCGGGTTCAAACCCGGGTCAGGCTGTTTTTCTTTTTAAACATTTTCTTTCATATATTAAACCAACTAAAATTTATAAAAACTATATTAAATCAGTAAAAATTATTTTAAGTTAAATAAAATTAGTTATAATCTATTTTCACCTAAAAAACCCAAATTCGTTTCCGTTAATTTTTTGTTAGAAACCTGATTAATATTATGCTAATAACTATTATTTTGTTAAACTTTATATCACGCTAACATATTTATTTTCAAATCTAAATTCCGTTAAAATCCATAATTCATAATCGTTATAGATCTCAAACCCGTCAAGTTTGTTTAAAACAAGTTTAACTTGTATATATATGTGTGTGTGTGTGTGTGTGTGCGTGCGCGCGCGTGTGAGTATTTATTTTCCCGTTCGTTAAACCGTTAACGTATTCGCTTTTAAACTAAAATATACTAATAACACTCAAAATTCCGTAACGTTCAAACTTGATATTAATCTCGTAATTTAAAATAAAATATTAAATCATTAAAGTATAATATTAAACTCCATAAAATGATAAAATATACATTCAACAAATTTAAATGCCGACAACCCGATTTATTTACATTTTATAATTCTTTAGTTAATATTTGATTTTGTACTTTTAGTTCTAGTTCGGGAAGTACAATTTCTTTAGTTTCATTTACGCGCTTTTGATTTTATTTTAAGTTTGTCTTCAACTTCAAGGTGAGTTTCCCACACCGCCTTTTAACTCTTTTACTACTTTCGCGGGTAGCATATATATCCTATCCAAATTACAATTTCGTTTATTCATTATTTACACACTACAATTCGCTACATGGACTTGTGTGTTTACTTGTTACTTGGTCAAAATTACTTGTACACGGATTACTTCAAGATAGTATGATCATGTGTCTTCCTCAAGTTAGTTGCCTAATCGTACTCACCTGCGTGCATACTATAAGTCAGCTACGCTGAGTGAGTTCTAGTTAATCAGGCAACATACATTACGTTCACATTCTTATACAAATACGATTCCGAATATACATATTTTCATCTGTCCTTACATACTTACATACATACATACATACTTTCATACTTCCTTCCATACTTATATACATACATACATAATTTCATTCATGCATATACGTTTTAAAGAGCATTCCACCTTATAACCTTTACAAATATTATTAGGGTATGTTCCCTACATTTACAGATATTATTAGGGTATGTTCCCTACATTTGCAAATATTATTAGGGTCTGTTCCCTACATTCACAGATATTATTAGGGTCAGTTCCCTTTTTAACCATACATTCCATCCATCCTATAACCATACATACCTTTCTTTATATAAACATACTTTCGTACATACTCGTTTCATTACGTACTTTCATGCATATATAATTCATACTAGGCATACTACACATTACTTTCCCTGATGGTACGTGCAGTATCCGAAGATCGTTCACGCACCGACAAGCATTCGGTCATAACATTCATACATACTATCACATCAATCAACATAGCATACACTTACCATTTAAGATAAGTGTATTAACATTCACATTGAATATGCACAGAGCTCCGAAAACATAACACGGAAGTGGGGCTAGAAACTCGTATGGGTCCTGCTTCTTTCTGAATTTATAGTAATTCTTTTCTTTAACTGGGCTCGGCTAATTCTATATAACAATTACAAGAATCAATTAACTACCCCTATCCATGTCATATTTCTAGTTAAATAAACCCTCGACGAACAAGGGTCCGGGGGAAGCGCCCCTTGCAGCAAGGTCTAGGGGTGACAGCCCCTAGCAGGGTCCAAGAGGCACGCCCCTGGCTGGGGTCGAGCTGCCAGGTCAGCTTGGAAAACTATTATTTCCAATAAAGGTTCTTAGCAAAATTTTCATTAACATTTCTAAAATGATTATTTTATTCGCTAATCATTCGTTATGCTGAATGGGTTCTGGTTATGTATCATTCGCTATGCCATTTGCTAGGATGAATGGCTTCTTTCATTATAACGTATGGCTTGGTCTGAGACGAATGAGCACATAACGAATGACTAGGGCCATTCTTGTTGTCTTGAGACAAATGAGAGCTCATTCATTTCGGGAGCAAGTAAATGTATTCAATAGAAAATGAATTGATTCGTTGTCTTACTTAGCGAATGGGTAGATAACGAATGACGAGTTCCATATGTTAATTCATTAAGACGAGTGAAGGGTTCATTCGTCATGAAGACACACCAATGTGTCCCATTTGTTATGGTTGTATAACGAATGATCACCGATTCGTTCAACCATGAAGAATGAGCATCAGTCTTATCCAAATATATGACTCAGAGGTCAAAGTCAAAATCGATAAGAACAGTTAACACCAGATCTGCAATTAACCATCAAATCACAATGAAACTATATAAAATTGGTATCATTGGGTTCGTAATTGCAGCGCCTATGAACCCTTATCATCCAAACATCCAAACATTCATGTTTTAATGGTGCGGTTGATCAATACATGAACCCAATTATTTATACTAACAATTAACCTATCGATCGTTAACGAATTTCATTGAAAATCATTGCGTTTGATTAGTCTTTATCAATTGTACAGATCTAGGAATCCTAAATGAGTCGAACAAGTGTTTTGTTATAAAACGTACCTTCAAACAAATCAGTTTACGAACGCTATCAAGTGTTGATGCAGGTTTTGTTCGTTCCGGTGTTCTAGCACCGACGAGCTCGGGTCTTTTCCTTCGTATCTTGGGTCGGGATATGTGTTTGTGTGTGTTTTTGAAGGTGTAGACTATGGTGTAGAGATGGATGAAAAATGGAAAGGATTAGGGTTTAAGGGGTATTTATACTCCCAAGCCCATGACCTAAGGCCCATTACCATCCCATATTCCATCTTTTAATGTCCAAGCCCACCATCTAATAGTTTATTTATCTAAACTAACACACGACACATTATTGAATAATGAATTTTATTTTATTAATATTATCAAAAGCAGGATGTTACCGGATGAGTCCTTTTTCTTAACGATCCAATGATATAACTTTGAGGTGGATCTTTTCACATAAAATTTCAACTTTTCAAACTTCTTTTCACTACAATCTTTTAAATCAACAACTTCAACATTTGGCTTCCTCGAAAAATCTTTAACGGTATCGTCTTTTCTTCTGAACGTTTGTTTCGGAGGATTCTTTGGAATATTTGATTGGACGGTTGAACTCGTATTTTTGGATTTTTAATTTTGAAATTTTTTTTTTTCTGTTTTCAGAACATCTTGGTTACCCACATCTGTTTTTGGAATGTGAACAAACTTAGAACTATTCTTGAACCAGGAAGATTTCTTAGTTCGTTTACGTTTGTCTTTTTGAACAAAGAAATCCTTATTAATTTGATTTCGGTATTGGATTTCTCTCTTTTTTTTCTGATGCCATACCATGAACGAATGTAACCTTATTGACTAGCTCACACTTAACAATTTGTAATTCCTATTTAAATGCAGCATTTTCAGTAATGAATTTGTTTATTGTTTTCTCATTTTGATCAACCTTCACCAAAAGTACCTTTTCGCATTTTTGAAGTTGATCATAAGCTTCCTTAACTCGATTAAGCTCATCTAGTAACGAGTCAGGGTGATTTTTTAACACTTTGTACTCCTCACATTTTTCAAAAGATTTAACATCCTCGGCTTTATTTTTGACTTTGAACTCCAACAATGATTCTAAAACCAAATCTTCATCATATTCTGAATCACCATCATTATCGAATTTTGGAGTGTTTTCAATTTTTTGTATTAATGGTTCTTCAGTTTTACACTATTTGCAGACAATTCACGATTTTTTATCTTCTCGATGAATTGAGAGAGCTTGATTGTGTTGGGTCAGATTAAACTGATATAACGAATGTACCCCAAACTTCAGGTGACGTCTCGACAAGTGTATCGGCCAACCTGTCAATATAGTCTAACTCTCGTTTCTCAATACCAACATGCTTCATTTCGTTAACAAGCTTGGAATATCTTTTAATCAAAGAATCAAATGATTCTTCAATCATCATATCAAAATTATCGGATTCGTTCTTCAAAGCTTGTCATTTGTTTCTTCTCAAACCTTCTTCATCCATTTTCTACAAAATTGCACGTAAACTGAGAAAATCAACTACAACGTCTATTTAATAGAAGCTTCTAAGTATGTGGCGTATATGTCACAACAACATATCAGCGTGTAACACTTATACGGATAAAAAGAAACTTATACGCACACAACTTATGCGGAGAACCAGATGTAGCGTATACTTCAAGCCAATGTAAAATCCACCTATACGTCCAATTGTATACAAAACTTATATGACCAAAATCAAATCAGCGTATACTAGTCAACTCCAACTGTTTTACGCGTATGACAAACTTCGACAGCCATAAAACATTTAACACCTTATACGCTAAAAACCATCATCGTGTAAACATATATACGGCCACTATCAATCGTAACATTCAACCAAAGTTTGACTAATCATGAACACAATATCAATCATGGGTATGCGGCAAACCGTTGGTGTAAAATTTAATTCCAAACAGCCGTGACTAATCATTGATTTGTATGCGACACAAATTAATATGCGGCAACTCGTGTGTCAACTTATAAATCCATATTAATCAATTGGTATGCGACACAAATTAAGAGTCCATTTCTAATTTGATGCAATTGAAAGAACTTGAGACAGATTGTAATCACGATATGTTTACGGTACGATGATCAATGGCGGAAACACTAATCAAAGGGATAAACACATGGCAATAGGCCCGTCTCCGAGAATGATTAAAAAAAATTAAGCCCCGTGCGAGATAAAATTTTGGCCTCCTCCTTATAATAGAAACTCATCAACATTTATATATTTATATATCCAAAAACTACAATACGAATACAATTGTTATAAAAACAAAACAAAAGTAGCGTATCAAAATGATTGAACTTACTTAAGCAAATTTTAAGGCTCTCCTAGTGTTTAGAAACCATAAGTTTTAAGCTAGAGAGACACTTTAGAAATATTTTCGTTGTAAATCAATAATTGATATGCGCAAGGTTCATCTAACAATTTAAACTCTTTCTTTCATGTTTATCAATATATTTTGTAAGGGTGTTAATATATTTTGTAAAGTTTAAAAAGACACCTTTTCTTTGTTAACCAATGTATATATGGAAAAAAAATCGAAGCATAATAATAATAATATCTGTCAATTATAAAAAAACACTAATAAAACCTAAAGTAAATAATATATAATTACTTTTAAATCAAATCGTGATTCGTGATCACTTCCATACATACTTAACAATATATATTATATACAAATTTAAAGGTTAAATACATAAATAATACGATCTAATAAAAAAATAAGATAGAAAAGACATTGCCGAAATAATTTTTTTTGTATTTGGCTATCTCTTGCTAGTTGTAATATAGTGTAATTTTTTGTTGGTTAAAATAAAAAATAATAAAAAGAAATAATATCTAAAAAGTCTACTCTAGCCTTTGGGTATTGAGCCTACTAAGTCTAGAAAAGAAAGTCTATCTAATTTAAATTATTAAATATATATACCATCCTTTTTAACTATCATATTTGTCTTCCTCATCTTCTTCTTTTCACCTGCATATCACATACGGGTATACTAAATCATCGATGGCATGCCGGAAAAAAACTTTGGGCCCTTTGAACTTTTGGGCCTCGTGCCACTGCACGGCCCAAGAGCCGGGCCTGCATGGCAACACACACAAACACTAACTAATATTCATATGGCATGTATGTACAAGTGATTTGCAAGAACTCACTCTCTCTAGATTCCAAGATATGATATGAAAGCTCCTATTTATACTAAGAACCTATATGTCGTATACCTATATGCCGTATAAGCTGGGTGTAGAGTATAAGACTTATACTCCCGTATACGTCTTATACGTTGAACTTCAACTTATACGCTCCTTACAAATAGATCTAACAATATTAAATGGTTTAACTAATACCAGACCTAGCGATAGCCAAAATTCTCTAACACCAACTCACGCGAATTCTTCACCTTTCATATCATGCCTTCACTTTTTCCTAGTTGTCACACTCAACCCGCAAAATATCAATCCAAGTTATCAAGCAATTGGCCTCCACGATCCCGATCACCCCATGTTAAACAACACCCATTTCATCGCCATAGTAAAACAAAACCCAAAACCTAGCACAACTCCGGGAAACTCAAACCAAACCAAACCGAAAAGCCTCGCACAAAAACATGCCCTTTGTGTAGTATATGTAATCCCACCACTTTACTTCTCTTAAACATCAATATACTTGAATTTGTGGTAGATTCAATTACCACTTATTACTAAACCTACCCAAACTCAACGTCACCCACCCATATGCAAGACCTATATCTAACCATTTGCCTCAATCATATGCTTGACCATATACTTCAATCCTACCATCATTATGGTGACCAGATCACATTCGCCAAACTTCGAAAGGCCTAACTTATTTCAGCCATGCAATACCTTACCCTGCATCTCTCGTCTATACTATTCAATTTTTTGGTTTCATGTAACACCCGTAAAATTTTCGATCGTCTTTGAGCAAGTGTTTAGTTTGTACATTTTCAGGAATCAAATTCTTTCTTTTCGTTTCCCTGTTGAGGGGCCTTGTGGTAATTTTTAGAAGTTGGATTATCTAGCTTTGTGAACAAGTTAACACAACTTGCAAGTAGGGGGGGGGGAATTTGTGAAAAACCCTAAAATTAACTATATTTTGGCCGCCCTTTCTTTCTTGCGATCGGGATTTTCTGAGCAGCCACCACCTACGTTTTTCTCCTTCACCAACCATTTCAAGGAGTGAATCATCTCATCCTAGGATAGTATCATGGATTGGAACGTCTTTATCATCCATAATTCGTTCGTATTGCTCCCTGATCGATCATATTCTTCGTTTAGGTCAAAACCGAAGGCTGTCCAATTGATCTACGTCCGGAGGCTTTTTGTTGGTGGTTTATGCTCTAATAGCTTCTTAGGTATGTCATTGACATCATACCAGAATATTATGGCCATTGGAGTTGTTTAGGTTGGTCAATTGTTGATAGTTCGAAAGTTAGGGTTTTCGGGTGTTGAAATCATTGATTGTTGCCATTCGCGTGTAAGTTGAATGAATTGCCAACCCGATCAATTTGTGTAGTTTTATAATGGTGTGAGGTATGTAGGAAAAATAATTTTTATGGTATAGGGGTTGATTTGGTTGGTAATCCTTTAATCCAGTTGTAAGAGCGTGAAAACTCAGTTAATTGTTAAGTAATGGGTGGGGTAATGAATTTGCCAACCCAATCAGTTTGGGTGGTTAAATATTGTTAGCTATAAGAACACCAGTTTTTATCCAAACGGTCTGGTTCGGTTGGTGGTTAGATAAATTGTTCGTTAGCATGCGAATTCGGCACAATCAACTTAAGGCGGGCATAGTTTGTGACTC
Source organism: Bidens hawaiensis (assembly GCF_021521415.1). Classification (NCBI taxonomy): domain Eukaryota; kingdom Viridiplantae; phylum Streptophyta; class Magnoliopsida; order Asterales; family Asteraceae; genus Bidens; species Bidens hawaiensis. The sequence continues at coordinate 10,817 of NW_027495006.1, forward strand.
GTTGGTTATAAGATTAACTGAAAGGGAGTTTTGGGTAACTTAAGGATTTGGGGGCTGATATAAATGGATATATGGGTGGATGAGGCTTCGGGTCAATCCAATCACGATAGGACGTATCGTGTAGCGATCAAGTCGAAGCGATCGATAAAGTGATTTTTTGTGCTATAACTTGACATGCTTGTGAACTTGTGAGGGATTAGCTAGAGGCTCCCAGCTTGTTGATAATTTTGTGATCCATATCAGGTGAATTTGATGATGCCCCCTTTTAAATGTTTTTATGTTTTCAGCTACCATGCACGCTTAAGTATGGTTATTACCCAATTAAACTATTTAGACAATGTTGCATGAAGTTTACCATATTTGTATATTTTATACTTATACATATGGTTATTGTCTATGTTTGAGGATTTAATTTACTTGATGTATGACCAATTTGTATGTGTGTGTGGCCACCGATATGACTGTTTTGTAAAGCCGTGATATGTCAAGTGGAGGATTTAAAATTCCTTAATTCCCTTTTTGGCGGGTTAATGGATAGTTTAACTATCCTTAGGGAAAGAGGAAGTATTACTCGAGTCCTTGACTTTGTGTTATGGATTTGAGGTGAGGAGGCCCGTGTTTCTTGCTTGACTGAGGTAAATGTATATTATTTTATTTTTATGAAAGTCATATGTCTATTTCTTTAACCGGCTTTCTATTAAATTATTTTATAAAAACATGAACTCGCTTAGCTCAAGCTGACTTTAAGTGTATGTTAGATAGATTTCCGGTTGAGTGAAGAATGGCTTACTGCTCGGATGTGCTCAAGGCTATCCGAGGCTTCATAGGCAGTTCTAGTCGATGTTTTTCTTTACTAAGACATTTATATTTATTTGTTTTCATTTTGAGGAAAACTATTTGGGGATTTGTAATCTATATTTTGCTGCGTGATTACTCTAAGTTGTTTTTTTTTTAATTAAATTAACCCTGTTTATCAATTGTAATTGTATTTTATGGTATGATTACCAATTGTAGGACCTCCGGGTTTCGGGGTCTTATATTTCAACACTTTACAAACCCATCAAACTCGTCAATATTTTCTTTTGCATAATTTATTTCTTTTACTAACACAAATCCGTAGTTACTATAAATATTAAATTTTCAATAAAATAGATTTTCTTTCAAAATAACTTCAAATCAATACAAATAATTCATTATCTGTATAATAATAATAATAATAATTATTATTATTATTACAGTCATCGTCATCGTCATTATCGTTATCATTATCATTATCAATATTATTATTATTATTATTGTTATTATTATTATTATTATTATTATTATTATTATTATCATTATTAGTAATATTATTATTACTAGTGGCATCATCACTACTATTAATATTATTCTTTCAAATAATATATTTAAAGTAAATTTTTGTTTCAAACAAGTATTAAGCCCTTTGAGGCTATTTTTTCATTCAACAAGTTAGGTGATCTGACACTATTTTTTCCTAGGTGGTTGGCCAAACGAATAAGTTTGTTTTTACGATTAAAATTTCATAAAATTTGCTAGTCTAAGCGATAGCTAACAACTTTTTGACTAAGTAAAGTAGAATAAATCTTATTTCACCATTAGATATAAAAGCATCACGATTAAAACATATTTTCGTAACTTAAAATATATACTATATCCCTTTTTTTTTCCCCTTCATTAACGCCAATGAGTTTCGGCTAAGAAATCATGGACCACCTCCCACGTCAACTTTCATACCACAAACAAAACCGACACTCGAAAAGACAAACGTCACAAGCTGCATTTTCTTTTCTTTAACTTCTCCTTAACGTATTTTTCGGACTTACCCAAAGTGATTTTTATATCCACTTCTTTACAATATTGTTTACGAAGTTTATTTCGATTGTTCATTGATCTTTATCCATATTCATTTGTATTTTACGAAACGCAAATTTGTACATCATTCTTTGTCACATTTTTTGAATCGGTTTCTGTTTGTTATCTCGTGGGTCTGTGACCAATTTCCCATCAATATAACCGTTAAGTGTAAATTGGGACTATGAACATGTACGTGTACATAGTTACCTAATAGAAACCGTATTTTCATTTTATTTCTACATTTGACTATCGGTGACCGGTTCTCGTTAAATGAATTCGTTTACTTAGAACCGGGATTGTGTCCCATGTACAACTTAGTTTATTTTATGTTTTTTTACACAAATTTCTTTGGTTATTCGTTTGCTTCTTTTCCACTCAATATTTTATTTGAACTATTTTGTTCTTCTCGATTACATCATTATGATACAAGTGTTTTATTTTGATTTCGAAATTCCAATTGTTTACTTTGATGAGCACAAGGTTACTATAGGAAAATTTCTTTTTACAGACTTAAACAATTTTGATATTAAATTTCGTTTACCTATTTCATTATATTATAAATTTCCATGTTTGTAAGATGTAATTGTTATTCATCTGTCGCTAGTTAGGTTGAAATTTATTCAGAGATTTGCGTTTGATAAACTATTTATATTTTGATATTTAAAAGTTTCATTTCTGTAATCTATTCTCGAACCCAACGCGTTATCAATTTACGTGTTCATATTTCGTTGGTTAAATGCTACGTTTACCTACCACGTTATTCTCGACCCCATTACTTCAAATACATGGTACGATGTTCATAATTCTAATTTTTCCATTCTTTAATTTCATTACCTCGCTTATTTAGTTTTAAACATTATTTACTTGGTTCATACCACAATGATTTAATTTACTTGACTAAGTGTTTTCACTTTTTCCTTGTCCGGAATGGTCTAACAATATGTTTTGTAATGATTTTACCCTTTTAATTTTTTTTTATTTTCAGCGTTCTATATGAGAATTTTATTTATTTATCTAACGTCTATGTCTTAAAAACCACACAATAGGGCAAGTTTTGTGGACCATCCAACGATAGAGGTAATTATGTGTCGACACATAATTATCAAAGTCTTCGGATCGAAAATATTATAAGTCCGTTGTGTGAAATAACTTGGAACATGGAATGATTTTGGGAACAAGACAAGTATAATATGATAAGGGCATGGTGGATACGTTGCTGGTACATCCTATATATAAGTGTCCTTGTCATATTTTCTATGTGTGACGTTCTTTCGGGTCATTCAAAGATTTGCCTTATTTTATTTTAATTATGTATGTATAAAATTGTTAAAATTTCTAAGAACTCCGTATATTAGTTTCTCTCCTTAAAAAAAGATACATTTCTTTTATTTTATTTTGATTTCAGGAAGAAATTTCAAAAACTTGTAAGTCTTGTAACATTCGTTACTTTTAAAACTCGAAAATCCAACCTGTTTTAAATTTATAGTTTTATTTATAAATATACATATAAATATATGTTTAAATATAAATATATATTTCAAGTTTCATGTTATGTATTTTTATTATGTTCGTTAACCGACATATTTTGATGCTCCAACGTAATTGTAATTATCTTTCATTGATTATATAATAATTACGACGTTTTATAATCATTAATCATTCATGATCTATTTCGTAGTATTGATTAACGAAATTTCATAGTTTTAACATGATCGCCTAATCGACTTACGAACTAGCCGGGTATAACACGAACATAAACCAAAAATCATCAACTTCATTACATTCATATAATACTTCAAAGATCAAGGCGTAATGTGGAATTATATTTAAAATCAGATTTAAATAACATGTGATAGAACATGGGCCAAAAGTGTAAATTAAATTCAAAATATAGTAAAATAACTCACCCTTGTCTTCCATATCGTTTTTCCGGCGGAAACCTCTAGTTGCCTGAAATCGGCACCGGAGACAACTGAAACAACACGTATAACCTTCGTTTAATCCGTTAATTTATCCCAAACGATTTCTCCATTAACGATAAACATTATTATTTGATTAATTTCGTCATTAACAAATAATTAACTCGTATTAATCGCCCAACTCATCAGATTATACCTAAAATCTTAATAACTCGAATTAATCATCAAACTATAGGACACTAATCATCGTCTAAACTTGTTACAAACATAAAATTACACAAAGAAACTCTCTAAATATCTTGTTTGATCACCAAAGATTACTTTTCCGGCAAGTCTTGTTCAACATCATTCAAGCACCAAATCAAGTAAGTATCATATGTATTTTAATCATTTCAACCCGTCTAACAAAACCTCTAACAAAAATCAAGCAAACAATAAATGGATCAAGAGAATTGAAAATCTAGGGTTTAAAGGTAGAAGAGGAAGTTAAAGGATTACATATAGTCAATTGTTTTCATTGTATAACATAATACCCATGTTGGTCTAGTGGTTAAATCCCGAAGATACGGTCCAAGGGATCGTGGTTCGAAACCGGGTCAGGCCGTTTTTCTTTTTATTTCTTTTTAAACAATTTCTTTTATATATTAAACCAAATAAAATTTATAAAAACTATATTAAATCAGTAAAAATTATTTTAAGTTAAATATAATTAGTTATAATCTATTTTCACCTAAAAATCCGAATTTCGTTTCCGTTAAATTTTTGTTAGAAAACCGATTTATATTATACTAATAACTATTATTTCATTAAACTTTATATCACGCTAACATATTTTTTTCTAATCTAAATTCCGTTAAGATCCATAATTCATAATTGTTATAGATCTCAAACCCGTCAAGTACACTTAAAACTAGTTTAACATATATATATATATATATATATATATATATATAAATACGTAAAATTCGTTAACGTATTCTCTTTCAAAGTAAAATATACTAATAACACTCAAAATTCCGTAACGTTCTAACTTGATATTAATCTCATAATTTAAAATGAAATATTAAATCCTTCAAATTCCATTAAAGTATAATATCAAACTCCATAAAATGATAAAATATACATTCAACAAATTTAAAAACCGACAAACCAATTTATTTACCTTTTATAATTCTTTAGTTAATATTTGATTTTGTACCTTTAATTCTAGTTCGGGAAGTTCAATTGCTTTGGCTTCATTTACACACTTTTGGTTTTATTTCAGTTTGTTTTCAACTTTAAGGTGACTTTCCCACACCCCCCCTTTTTTACTCTTTTACTGCCTTTGGGGGTAGCATGTACATCCTAACCAAATTACAATTTCGTTTATTAATTATTTCAAACTACAATTCGCTATATGGACTTGTGTGTTTACTTGTTACTTTCTCAAAATTACTTGCACGTGGATTACTTCAAGATAGTATGATCATACATCCTATTTGCGCTCAAGACCTTGTTGTTGTGACTGGAAAATGGCCTCATTATCCGAGTACGTTGGTCGTTACCAACTGGAAAGGACCTTACTTTCGCTTATCCGAGAACGTTGGTTGTTACCAACTGGAAAGGACCTTACTTGCTCATTTACACTTGTTCATGGAATCGTATGATTTTATGTACTTATATCAAAACGTGTGTGAACTCACCGACTATTCAGTTAGTTGACTTTATTTTGTATATATGCTACATGCACATGTATTAGAAGATAATACGAAAAGAAAACATTAGTACTTAGGATATTCAAACAAATGGACAAGATGCTTTAATATGTATTCTTTGTTAAAAGATAATACGAGAAGAAAACGTGTGTACTTGTTGTTTAAATTAATTAATGATAATATTGTCACTTAATAGTGTCACATGTGTTTTGGGTAATTTGTACGTCACTCTCAGGCATTTCCGCTTTAGCCGGGGTGTTACACCCACCTTTTTCATTAAAGAAATTTTTGATATGGTCATATGTAAATTATTTTCATTTTTGTGTTGACCAAAACACCAACAAGCTTGTGTATGACTGGTTACTTACCTTTCAGCTTATCATTTGGAGAAATTTATCTAGAAACATGCATACTTCTTCAAAATGTTGATCCATATTAAGTTTAGCAATTGCTTTTAGTTTTTATTATATCAGATTTTACACATCTTGGAGAGCTACCATAAATATTAATGACTGCAAAAATATTCCTTTTAACCTAATAAGTCCATTTGTTAGGTGTAAATAGTCAATGTACTATCATTTCCCAATTATGGTTGGATTAAAGAATGTAGAACGGATCATATGACTCGACCTGTAAACACGCTCACGAATAGATCTACTCTTTAACGTAACGCGCGAAATTCGTTACAAGATGAAAAATACGATAACGTCTCTTTAACTACTCGTTTATTCATTCAATAGAAGTAACAGTACGAATATACAATCAAGTACCAGTTTTGGACAAAAGTCCAACATAAAACTAAGAAATAAACTATATATATATGTGTGTGTGTGTGTGTGTGTGAAAAACCACTTATACGCCCGTATATGATATACGGTCGTATAAGATATGCGGCCATACTTATACGCCTGTATAAACCTTTTTCAAATATTAAACATGTAAACTCCATTCAAATCACAGCTATCCAACCGTACAACCTACAAGACCTAAGAGATAGACATTTCATGCACTAACAGACTCTCCCTTGGATATTGCTTGGTCTTGTTGTCTTAGTAGTTGACGTTCATGCTCCAACAAACCCCCCGTCGGATATTGCTTAGACTAGGTTCATAAATTTCAATCATCAAGATACAAGACCCATGAAAATCATGCTTTCCGATCATCATGAAGTGATTTGAAAATTTAGACTTTTAATTCAGCTAGCAATTAGGCTTTTTATCTTTAATGAACTCCCAATAATATGTCATAGCTATCTTCATTCTGTTCTCCACCCATATATCTTCCAACACAAATTCTAATTCTCCATTAATGATTCATCAGCGTATAGGTACCCACAACGTATATGTAACATTTACGCTTATGTTCATATATCAACATCTAAGCTTGTGTACAGAGTATATCTTACACGCCCGTATAAAAATGTATTAACCAGAATAAGAAATACGACATGCCGTACTTATTCGCTGATAAATAACGTAAAAGTTTGATGGAGTGAGTTATCCAGCTTATATGTTATATGCCAACTTAAGCTCCATATATGTCCACTAGCACTGTAACGTATATGTTATACTTTGAAGCTTGCAGCGCATAACCCAATCACACGTACACCGTATGTGTTATACGGACAGATAAGTTATCCACTGACTAGTGAAAACATATGCGTCCAAGTAAAAACCCGACTTATGCGCCCAACATGATATACGTTTATACTTATGCTCCCTAAAAGCATATGCACTCTCAACTTATACACTTCAAACATATGCACCCAGATAAACTTGACGTTAACGTTTTGACAATTTCTTTCGATAAAACGAAGATGTAAGGATTTGACTTCAAAGTAGAGGTGGCAAATGGGTTGGGTCGGGTCGAACAAGTCATGGGTTGAAATGAGTCATGGGTCAAAGTCTCACTTGGGTCAGATTGATTTTGGGTCAGAACGGGTCAATTAAAAAAAAGGGGTTGTTTTTGTTTGGGTCGGAATAGGTTAGGGTTGAACCGGGTTTTGAGTTTTTTTTTTGTTTTTTTTATGAACGAAAATAATGGCGGAAACATTTTAGTTTTTTTTTAAATTTTTTGTTTTTTTATTTATATTATAAGTTATGATTTTTTATTACTTTTTTTTGAATGTTTTTAGGGTTTTCTAATAAGATTAAAAACCCTCAAAAAAATATTTAAAAACAATAATAAAAAAATTATAACTCAAAATATAAATTATAAACAAAAAAACTAAAACACTCTCATAAACAAAAAAAGTAAAAACACTAAAAACCCACCGAGAATTGAACAGAAACCGAAAAATCGGCGAAAATGAAACAAAAAGCCAAAACTAAACCACATCAATCGAAATCGAAAAAACAATCAAAACGAAACTAAAAGAATTCAAACCGATCAAAAACGAAAATGAAAAAACGGACAAAAACGAGTCCAGAATGAACAAAAAGAAACCAAAGCCCAACCCGTCACGGGTGAAAACTCGTGTTGGCTTGAAACCTGAACCGAACCCGTTCCAATCTGAAACTCGTTTCGTGTCGAAACCTGTCTTGTACGAAAACCCGTTCCGATCCGAAACCTGTCACATTTCCTTTAGACACTAACCCACATCGACCTAATTTTTTTTAAATTGTCGACCCATTTTGACCCAAAAATAAATTTATGGAATTTCAAATGACTCATATTGACCCATTTATTTAAACTTTTTACCTAAATCAACTCATTTAATTTTTAAAACAACTCAAATTGACCCATTTGAAAGGGTTTGGGTTAAGATTGCCACCCACTTTTTAGTATGATGTTCAAATCCAAGAATGTGACAATATGTAAAGTTCTGGTAACATTTGAACGGCTACATCCTCCGGAATAATCAAAATAGTTTAAAAAAGAAACTAAAACGAGTTTTCCATGTAGATTCTGCGCACGAGGCTCTGATACCAGATGAAAGAACTCAGAACGGATCGTATGACACGACGTGTAAACTCGTTCACGAAAAGATCTACTCTTTAACGTAACGCGTGAAATTAGTTACAAGATGAAAAATATGATAACGTCTCTTTAACTACTCGTTTATTCATTCAATAGCAATGACAATATACAATACCTGTACCAGTTTTGGACAAAAGTCCCATAGCAAAATAAGAAACAAACTATATATATATATGTGTGTGAAAAACCACTTATACGTATGCATATACGCCCGTATAAGCCTTTCTCACATATTAAACTTGTAAAGTCCATTCTAATCACAACTATCCTACCGTATAACCTACAAGACCTAAGCAATAGACATTTCGTGCACTAACAGACTCTCCCTTGGATATTGTTGTCTAAGAAGTAGACGTTCATGCTCTAACAGTTGGATCACATTTCCGTTTAAAATATTTATGACTTCTTGGAAGTCTTGAACTTAATGATCAGTTTAGAACAAATCATGCTTCTTCAAAGCGTATAACTGAATAATCTTATCATATCTCACTTTGCAATCACCAACAACCTTTGCTTTTAAGTCAAAACAGTGTGCCTCTATTTAAAATTTCTTTTTGACTTTCATTTTGACACAAACCTTTAAATAGACTTAAACTTTAGAAGCAGTTATCAATCAAATGCAACCACACATGCAATCAATAAAGATGCACACATATGAGAGCATATACTCTTATCTCATCATAAGAAAACACATAAGAAATCATATGAGCAATCACAAAAATGTTAACCTACAAGTAATGCACATAAACTTCACACAAATGCAATCACTTAAGTAACCACACACAAAAAGAACACAAAAAAAAAGCCTAAAGGATCTAAAAACTCAATCACATAGAAAATGAGATTTCATCAGAACTTATCATTCCTAAGGCCTTTATAGAAAGTTAAACCTAGATTTGTCTAATGACTTGGTGAACAAGTTATCCAAGTAATTACTGGTCTCAATCCTTTCCATTTCTTTTAAACCCTTTTTCATTGTAGTCTCTAATGAAATGATGTCTAATTTCTATATGTTTAGTTTTAGAGTGTTGTACAAAATTTCTTAGAAAGAGCATTGCGTCTTTGTTGTCCATGAGTATAGGAGTATTTAGAAAATTCAAACTGTAGTCAAGCATTTGATTCTAAATCTAGAGAACTTGCACACAACAAACATATGCAACAATGCATTCAGCTTCTACAGTTGATATGGACAATTTTGCTTCTTGCACTACCAAGACACCAGTCTGTTTCAAAAATATTGATATCCACCTGAAGTAGATTTCCTACTCATGTTGCAACCATCATAAACATTATTAGTGTAGTCAAGTAGATAAAAAGATCTATTCTTTGGATACCAAACCCCTATGCCAGGCTTCCCTTTTTAGATATCTTAATATCCATTCAACAGCCATCATATGAGAAACTTTGGGATTGGCTTGGAATCATGCACACACACAAACAACAAACACGATGCCAGGTCTAGATGTAGTAAAGTACATCAGAGATATTCATGTTGATCTACTGACTCCCCCTTTTCATCTACTACCATCTTTGAAGGGTATCCGTTAGAGTTAACATAGTCATTAAATCATTGCGTTTTAACCTATTTAAGATATATTTTACATACTTGGATTGATTGATAAATCTTACTTCAGGTTTCTCTTGTATGTGCAATCCAAAGAAGAAATTTATCTCTCCCATTGAACTCATGTTGGAATTGGATTTCATCACTGCCTCAAACTCCTTACACATATCTTCATTTGTAGATCCAAAGATGATTTCATCAACATATACTTGCAAAAAATGCAAATCCTTTCATTTATTTCTTATAAAATAAAGTCTTGTCAATAGCTCATCTAAAGAAACCATTAGAAATAAGATGGTTTGACAACTCATCATACCAAGCTCTTAGAGCTTGATGTAATCCATACAAGGCATTGCTTAATATATATACCTTGTTAGGAAAATCAAGACCTTGAAAGCCTGTAGTTTGAGTCACATAAACCTCCTCATCTATTTTTCCATTTAGAAAAGTATATTCGAAATCTAGTTGATAGTCTTTGATGTTCTTTGAAGAACCATATGACAAGAAAATCCTTATGGCTTCCAATCTAGCAACAGGAGCAAAAACCTCCTCAAAGTCAATGCCTAATTCTTGTAAGCAACCAAGTGCTACAAGTCTAGCTTTGTTTTTTTACTACATTTCCCCTTTTATCCCTTTTATTCCTAAAAACCCCACTTAGTGCTAATTGCATATTTTTCCTTTGGCTTATCAACAAGTTCCCAAACATGTAAATCCTTAAACTGTGCCAATTCATCATCCATAACTCCACCCTGTTGCTATCTCTTAATGCTTGTTCAATATTCTTTGGTTCAACTTGAGATAGAACATAAGAAATAGACAAACGTGTGTAGTTTCAGATCCACTCCTGGTCACCCTTTCATGCAGGTCGCCAATGATGTTTTGAAGTGGATGATTTCTTTAAGTAGAGGTGCTTGCTTTGAATGATTGAATTTGTTGTAATTTCTAGATACAAGTTGGTAACATTAAGATCTGGTTCATCATGTTGTGGATCTTCAAGGTTTGAAGTGGAAGCAATCTCATTTGAGGTTTCAACATTGTTGAATATGGATTCAAACAAATTTGTCTTAACATTTTAAGTTTTTGCAACATCTTGAGATGGAACTTTAGTGGTTACTGCAGGTTCTGACTCTTGATTATTGATATTCGGCTGAACTTCTTCATTCTCAACATTTTTCTTCTACACGAACTGAAATTCAATTCCCTCATCGGCAACTTCGGACCATAGCTTCTCCAAATCCATATTCATTTAATAGCTTGCTTCAGGGACACTAGTTTGATAATTACTTGGTTTAATGTCTTCTGGATATATCTTAAGAATTTGTTGAGCTTTTCAAGATCAGACAGCCAGCTTGAACCATCAACAGTGTTGAAATGATTCTCATTAAAGTGTCAGATGATTCCATCACACATAAATGGTATTTCACATAAAATTTATTAGTTTTAGAATGTGATGATAATCCAACAAAGAAGCATTCAAGAGACTTAGCCTGGAATTCATTTAGATATTCCTTAGTGTTAAGCAAAGAATACTTACAGCCATAAGGCCTCAGGAACTTAACATAGGGTTTCCTTTTGAACATAATCTCCTAGGGAGTTTTGTTGTGACTTTCGTTAAGAAGCACCCAATTTTGAACGTTACAGACTGTGTTAATTACTTCATCCCAATAAGAGACATGTAGATTTGCATCAACAATTAGGGTTCTTACAACTTCATTCAAAATTATGTTTCTTCTTTCTGAAACACCATTATGCTAAGGAGTTCTAGGAGCACTGAATTGTTGAAATATTCCTTTTGCAAGACAAAATTTAGTCACTACTCAATTTTTGAACTATGTGCCATTGTCACTTCTAATAAATTTGACTCTTTTGTCTAAGCGATCCTCAATTCTTGTTACACATCCTTTGATTAGCTCAGCAGTTTCATCTTTAGTGTGTAAAAAGTATACCCATGTGAACCTTGAATAATCATCATTAATGACTAGACAAAGTCTTTTCTTTCCAATGCATGGAACACTCATAGGACTAAAAAGATCCATTTGAAGCATTGCAAGCACATGTTCAATTGAGTTTATCATCTTTGTCTTGTGTGATGATTTGTGCTATTTGCTTTTGATGCATTAGGAACATTGGTCATATAATCTGAACTTCCTTGTAGGTAAACCAACAACATGTTCAACGTTGACAAACTTGTTCATATTCTTTAGGTTTACATAACACAATTTCCTATGCCAAAGTTTTTATTCATTTTCATATGCTTTTGAGACAAAGCATGTCCCTCCCCTTGACCCATCTTTCATTCATAGCTCATAAAGGTTCCTATTTGTAGGAGCCATCATCATTATCATGTTAGGAGGAATCACAAACTCATATTTTAAGATGAAACATTGGGAGTCATCAAACCCCACCTTGTAACCTTTATCACACACTTGAGATATGCTCAGAAGATTATATTGCAACCCTTCAACATGTAGCAGATTATCAAATAAAACTTTGTCATTAGTCAAAATTGCTTTCCCACTATTTTCCCTCCATTCTCATCACTTCCAAAAGTAATTAACCCTTCAATGTTTTCTTCATAATTGACCAATGATCTCTTATCACAAGTCATGTGCCTGGAACATCCACTGTCCATATACCATATGCCATTTTTCTCTATGGATGGTACCTACATAATAAATAAGAAAGATGATCAGTTTTTGAGAGAATCACAAGCCTAAGAGGCTTGAACTCCTTCAGATACAACAATAAAATGTTCATATGGAATTGGATCGTCATAAACAATTTCACATGGATCTTCACTATCATAACCACTTTCTTAACAATTATTATTTTATACCACAATATGCCGTCATTCTTGAATAAGTGGCTCTTCTTTCTTGAATAAAATCTTTGGAGACTCATCTTTCAATTTCCATGAGAATCCTCTTGGATCATAACCATGTTTTAGTAAAAATTTATCATCGCTATTTAGTCTTCCAAATAATTTCTTCTTGAATGACTTAACTTTTGAATCCTTTCCTTAATATAATTTGAATGATGCGTCAGAACTAGACACACTTGATGATAATTCTTGGGTGACTTATTACATCTATCCATGATAACAACATCCTTCTTCACTTCCCTTCCTTCATCATCCTTTGAAACCTCAATTTCTTTTCATTTACCAAGATATTCCTCATATTTTTTTTTGTAAAGACTTAAATCTTGACCAAACTTGAAATCAAGAATAACATAAGATTTTTTGTTCTTATTCCAACATGAATCTGTGTGATGACCATAAACATCACAAATTTTACAACATATTCTACCAGTAGATCCAAGATTTTTAGTTGATTTTCCCTTTTAAATACTCACTTGGCTTAGGTAGAGTTATTCCCAAGGACTTTTGAGCAAATATGCATTTTTCATAGTCCACTGGAATAGGACAATAAACACCATATTTTGATTTTATGTTTCCTTTATGAAGATTATTTCAGGAAATCTTTTATGAGGACTACTTGACCTCTGATCTCTTGATGGAATCGATCTTCTTCTTGGAATATTCAACTACACCAATATCTAACAGTTCATGGTTAGAAAGCACTAGATAGATGGGTAGAAAGTTATTGATCTTATTTGATGAGTCTTCAGTCCTTTAAATTTTTGGGTTCACTGCAGATGACTTTTCTTTCATAACAACTTGATCTTGTGGAGGCTTCTATTTTCCACTACTCTTTGAGTACCGGTCCAAACATGGTCTTTCTTTCTTGGGTAATTCTTCAGGATCACCAAAAATATCAAACACTATATGATTCATTCTTTGCATTTATAGTGTTTCTTTAGCTTTTGTATTATACTGGTGTCTCTCCTTTTGTTGTTGCTAATCTTATCAATTATGCTCTTTTTTGTTTTTTTTTGCTTTTCTTAGAATTTGTCACTACTACAACTTTCGCATTTGTAGCTTTGATCACTTGAAGTGCTCTTTTTAGATTCACTTGTTGTATTCATTTTCTCACTTACTTAATCTTCTTCTGAATGAATAGACTTCGAATCAATAGATTCTTTTTTGGTCAACACATACTCACCTTCTTCAGTCATAACAACATTCTCATATTTTTCAATCAAGTCAGTCTTATCATTGAACACAATTTTGAATTGACTTAGAAAAGCTTCCTGTTTTCTTTATCAATTTTAGAGAGTAGTTGTCACAAAAAGGTGGTGACACAACCTTATATTTATCTTTAGGTTTGATATTTTCCAACTTCCCACATATGTTACCGGTAGCAATTAGATTTTTTAGGAAATCAACTTTTACTTAAAGTTGTGTGCTCTTCAGCTTCTCATCAACATACATTTTCTTCAAACCTTCTATCTCAACACCAAATTTGAACTGAGTTCTATAACTCTCCATGCAGTCTTCATCTAGACCTTTGATTTGAGCCTTATATGTTCTTTCACTAGACTCATGTGACATTCGTCAAATTCGGGTCTCGTCTTTTATTCATTTTATATTCATTTTATAACATGTCGATTTTCGCGTTTTATGTTAATAAATTATACTTCGTATTTGAGGTTAATCTTGTAAACACGAACCGGTATTATAACTCTAGCGTGTGCGAGGTCTGTCAAAAGTTCGTTAGTTTTAGTTTATAAGTTTGGTTAAATAAACCTTTAGGGGCTTAAGTGTGATTTTCTTTAAAACTATTCAAGAATTGATTTACTTATAACTAAATATCAAACATTTAGAACTTGAGGGGCTAAAGTTAAATATTTATAAACCATCATATATAAACAACAAAACCTAAACCTAACTTAAATATAACCAGCCGCCCCCTTCCTTTCCGGCCGTTTTCCAGCGACCCCGCAAATCCGGCGACCCCGCAATTCCGGCGAGAAGCCGGCGACGCCATCTCCGGCCACCACCCACCTCCGGTCGTCTTCCTCCACCTTCTCCATCGTAAATCCGACCCCAAACACCTCCGTGCCCATCCTCGCTGCTCTCTTTCCCTCTCCGGTCGCTTTTCCGGCGACCGGAAAACCATACCTCATATGGCTCTCTCTCTACCTCCGTTCTCTCTCTCTCTCGGCTCTATCTCTCTCTCTCTCGGCTCTATCTCTCTCTCGGCTCTATCTCTCTCCCCGCGTCTCTCTCTTTCTCTGATTTGATTTTCCAGCGCGCCTTCGGCAGCTGGAATTAGCTCCGGTGACAAGGTAGGAAGCCTAGGGGTGGTGACCCACCACGTCTCCGGCAGCCTCCATCTCCGACGACTCGTGAACAGATAATAGGTAAAAAAATTAATAATTGTGAGTATAATTATGAGTATAATTAACAAATTATTATCTTGGTTCGGTTGGTTGGTTATGTTAGTTGTTGAACTAGAGGTCACGGATTTCGAGTCTCATCCTAGATCTGTTTTGGTGCCATTTTTATACTTAACAAATTTCGGTTGATATTAATACAAATATTAATTATTATTAGTATTATTACGTATAACTTACTATTATATTTATTTATTTATTATTAATGTTATTATTATTATCATTAAACTATTATTATTATTATCATTATTATTATAAATATTAAATTTGTTATTATTAATAAAAATCATATTATCATTATTTATTAAAACCATATTTCTATCATTAATTATTAACAATAATATTGTTATATTTATTATGTGAACTCGGTTAGAAGTCGAACCAACATCGAGTATAGTATCATTAGTACTATCTATATTATTTATTATTATTATTATTATTATTATTATTATTATTATTATTATTATTATCTTTTTCAACAACATTTTAAATTGATACCAAGATCTTTATTCTTTAACTATTATTATTAGCATTATACTATATTTGTATTGTTAATAATAATTATTGTTATTATTATTATCATCATTATCTTATATATATATATATATATATATATATATATATATATAATATTTCTTTTAAATTATCATTATTACTATCATTATCATAAATAATATTATTATAAGCTTCATTAAAATTCATTTTTATAAAACCGAACTCTTGATTTAAACTTGTTTTATTTTTATCTAATATTGGATTAACTATTTAAAAGCGCAATAAAATAATATTATTATCAATTTAGCATGAGGCGGGTAGCCTCATGGACACTATGATCCGAGTATACTTGGTTGTTACCATTTAGAAAGGGTCCGAACTATTTATCTTTTGCAAATCTAAATTGTTGCTATTATTTATTGTTTTGTATTCAAGTTTTGTGGCTTTTTATTACTATATACTTATATGCTCAAACTTATGAATTGCTAACCAACCTTTGTGTTGACAAACTTTATTTTATGAAATGTTATAGGTTTGACTTTTGTTGACTCGAGAACTTGACGAAAAACGTTACCAAGTCCATTAGGATATTAGTAAAACGAACAATGTAAATGTTACTTGTATTCAACTGGTTTGTGTGGACGGGATGTGTTGTTTATTGATTTGTTGAAATAAATGAGTTGAATAAATATTGTCACTTTAAATAGTGTCTTGTGTATTTGTCCAATCACGTTGCACCCCGGCATGTTCCGCCGCCTTTGGTCGGGGTGTGACAACTCATACCCATTTATGATACTATCTTTTCAGTTATTTTTAGTTTGCCACAAACCTACTCTTTCTTTAATTCACCTTTAATTCACCAGTTAAAATAAGTAAATCAGAAGTGAAGTATTCATAAAGTACCTTTGATGTTAAAGCTTCATCTTCCGCCTTGATTTTTGTCATGTATGCAACATTAGCCTTCTCAATCTCTTCAGCATGGTTACTCAGTCAAAGTTACCATATTGAGGTTATTGAGCTAGTGCCACGTTTCCTTGATGTCTTGCTTGATTATTGACACCTTGTTGTCCTTGATTGTTTCTATTTGGTTGTTTATTTGTTGGGGCTTTTCTACTGTATAGACTTTTGCTTCTGAGTGCCAACATGGTTGCTTGCCATTTTTAATCCATATCTTTAAGGTCATCAATATCAATTTGTTCAAAGTCTTCTTGAATCACACTTGCATGAATCAAATTCTTGGCAACATATACTGTTTGATATATACTGTTTTGGGAATCATTGTTAAGCACATATGGAGCTTGACCTTGACCACTTGCAATAGAGAATGTATCTTCATCTTTAATTATCTGGACATTGAACCTTGATTGACTTGTTTGACTTGAGACATGTGTTGATGCTACAGGCTATACTCTTGGTGATTCTACATGGAATTCATGTGGTTCTTCAATGGTATTTTCCGTTGTGGATTAGTAGACAAATTACGTACCCATGGGAGAAATAAGAGCATTAGCAACTGGGAAGCTTGGTTTGTCTTCCTAGATCATATTAAATTTAATCATGTCATGTTCAGGTACTTGAATAAATTCAATAACAACAACCAACTTTAAGCTTGGAAAATTTCTCGCCTTTATGAACTTGGATGTTGTGTACCATTCTCCTAACAGTGATGACAAAAGCTTATTGGTGAGGTCAAAATTTATGCTAGGTAGATCTATTGTCCTTATATAATTCATTATTGTCATAAAACTGTGAAGAACATATTTCAATCTCTCTCCCTCTTTGAATTTGAACCTGTAAGCTACTGTTTGAACCGGTATTTCTTAATCTCTTTGAGCTTAGTATTTCCTTCAAACATGTTACTAACTACATCATATATAGCTTTGGCTAACATATGATGTTGAACACCAGTTAAAATTTCCCATGATAACCCCAGCTTCAGCATTGATAAATCCTTGTCATCTCTTTTCTTTATATGCCTTTAAATAGTTTGATTGTTTGCAACATCAGTTGGCTCATAGGGACCATCTTTGATTGATACCCACAATTCAGGTTCATTGTAGTTCACAACAGGTTCACAAATTATTTTCCACTTGACGTAATTGTCATGTCTTAACAATCTTGGAATCTTGTTAGTAGACACCTCTTGGTCATCCATTTGTTTTGATTTTTTTTTTAATTTTTGTTTGACAAAGTAGGAAAATATTTTTGTGGTTTTCATTTTGAAAACTTAAAACATTATGCTGAAAATTTGCTTGACAACTGAAAAATGTTTTGAAAAACACCTTAATACTTTGTAGATATGAAAATAAATTCTCACATTTGCAACACAAAATGATAACATACAGATTCTTACAAAGAGTTAAGTCAAACGAGTGTAGATCTAGGACAAGAATACTTTTAAACCTCTTAAAATCTGTAGATTTGAAGTTAGAAATGAAGAAAATAGAGCAGGTGATGTCACTTTTCAATGAAGCAATGGTCTACTTACGTCATTGTCTTCAGTCTTCAATAAATCAACTCAAATCTAACAAATCTTCAAATAATAATACCTTGTAGCAACAAATAGGTCTTGTAACATCCTACTTTTAATAATAATAAATAAAATAATTTCGTATATTTAATAGTGCGTTATTATATAGTTATGATAGATAAAAATAATAGAGTATGGGCTTGGATAATAAAATATAGGATAAGGGATGGTGATGGGCCTTAGGTCCATGGACTTAAGGGTATATAAGCTCCCTTAAACCTCCCTAAAACCCTAATTTCCATCTTCTAGCCTCCATACACACTCAAACACACACACAAACACTCTCATCATTTCGGACCTAGATCTGAGTTGAAGAAAGGTTGAGTGTCATGTTCAACATCATTAAAAAACAAGATAAAATGTCCAAATTCACGTGTTGAATCCAAGCCAAAGCAAAACCTAACCAAAAAGGTACATTCTAGATTAAAGGTTATGTTTTTAAGGTTTGTTTGCCCTAAGATTTGATACTAAGGAAAATCGGGCATTTTTTTACAAGAAAAATATAAACTTGAACGTAAACGATATGTTGGAATGAAACTGGTAGTACGGATGATGTTTGGGCCAAGTTAAAGGATGAAAAGGAAGTCGTTATAGCTCATAACCCGTTTTATCGTTTAAACGGGCAAAACGAGTCAAAGGGAAGGCTGGAAGTGATAAGAATGGAACCATATATGAATCGAGTCATTAATAAACCTGATATAATAGAATAGAAAAGTAATCGAATCGAGTTGATAAGTAATCGACATGAATAGAAAAAGTAATCGAATCGAGCTGATAAGTAATCGAATCGTATAGAAAAATTAATCGAATCGAATAGAAAAAGTAACTGAATTGAGTTGATAAAGTAATCGAATCGAATACACAAAGTAATCGAATCGAATGGTCATTCAATTCCTCCTACCTCCACAACATTGATCCCATTCCGATATCAGAAAGTCATGTAGAAGTAAGTGGGTGTGTGGAAAAGGACATGGGTTGTGGAAAGAAAAGCATTTTCAATTCACCTTTTAATTCCAATGTGAATCTAAAACAATCATTTCTCGACTTGGTCTATAATATTAAAACTTTTGAATCCATGAAAAATACTTTGATATCATCTGATCATGTACTATGTGAGAGTGTTGATGTTGGCACTTCTCAAAATTCTTTAAATGATAATGATGGTTTTATTTCAGATATCGATTGTTAAACTATGTATGATGAAACTTTTGTTAAACGTAATGTGAATACTAATGTGTTTAATGAAACGAACATAACTACTTGTTCATCAAAAGAATGTAAAGTTGAAAGTAACTTTAATAAAAGAAAAGTTTTTGAAAATGAAAAGGCAAGTACATCAAGAAAAGATATTCCACCTCTCAAAAAATCTTCCTCAGAAAATACTAATCATTAGAAAAGTCCTCAACTGTTCAATCATTTTGATAATACCTACTATGGTCCCATAAACAAAATTATATTGATTCATTTTACATAATTTCTTTTGATGACAGAGGTTATAGATCAGATAACTTTCATGTTCCTTTCCAAGCATCACCTTTCCCACCAGGTCAAGTATATCAGAGTTCTGATTAGTTCTATAAGGTCTCTAGAAGAAAGTGTTGTTATGTTTGTGGTAATGTATCTCACCTTTCAAGACATTGCAATAACTGGCATAAATGTAGGGACCTGGACGGATCGTACACGGGATGTCGTTATCTGCGCAGGTGCGGAATCCCTGCGTAGTTAGATACGAGTGCAGAATATGTAAATCAAACACACGAGCAATGAACGAACACGTTATATTGATAACCGAACACGTGACTCGAGGTCACTATTACAGACACTGACTAGCAAACACGTAACACTCGAACTAAACAACTGAAACGAAAACCTAACCAACACCTTAAACTGTTACGGTGAACAGTATATAAACACGACAACTTCGCCTCAGGCGAAGTTGTCAATAACTTCGCTTGTTCAACAAGTTCGCCTGAGCGAACTTGTTGACAACTTCGCTTGTTACAAAAACATAAACATAATCATAAACATAATTACATTACAGACTCGATTACAAATGCTAGACTATGAACTACTGACACACATGTACCAACAGACTCCCCCTTGGCAGTAGCTTCATATCTTGATCTTCAAATCTTGAGTCTGGTAATCTTGCATCTCTACGCGTGCGCTCCCTCTCTAACACACACCGACACCACCCGTTGATATTTCCTAGCTTGATCCTTCCAAGCAGGAATGTAGAAGATCTTCTTCTCGTTGAGCACCTTCAGATCAGCCTGCGATAGATTAACAAGATGCATCGGGTCGTAAACCCTAAGCACTTCTTGTTCATCCTCATCTTCCATTACCGCCTCCGCTGTCTCACAGTCCACGAACCACCATTTTAGGTCTTTGAGCACGTCCTTGGGCATGAGCTTCATCGGTACTTCTTTAAGGCACCGGATTGGTTTATATTTCATAACCATCCAAGGCTTTCCATCAACTCTCAGACCCCTATCCTTGTCTTCGACAAGTTTCCCCTTTTGTGGTCTCATCAGCTCAAACTTCTTCTCCTTAATACACTCCTTCCACACGATCTTCCCAATGATTCTAGCCATGTTGTCTTCACTTCGGTTTATCAATCCCAATCTGGCTAAATCTTTTACCTCACATTCAGGCAGTGTGTTTAAAGATCTCAACGTTCTCCTGAAGTACTGAATTCCATCGTATCTTTTGATCATGAAGAGCCGCAGCTGCTCATCATATATCCAGCAGATAATACCTTTCTTTGCTTCTGCGTATCCCTTAATATTGTAACTCTTTTTGAACATTTTAGGGATCGCCGGCTTCTTCGTCTTTATGAACCAGTGAGCACAACCCTCCTTCCAATTCGGTTGTTCCTCCCATTCAGTATCTTCCTCTACAGTCTTATCACCCATCTCTGGCATCTCAACCTCCGGAATCTCGTGTTCCACGGAGTCATCTACAATCTCCCCCTTCTCTATCACATTCTCAACAGTAATTTGCTCACCGATCTTCTCAATCTCATCAACCGGCAGCACGTCTTCTTCAATTATAAACTCATCATCATCCTCATCCAGCTCTTTTAACGCGTCGATCACATCTTCAACATCAGCATCATCATCAACATCTACCACGTCGTCACCGGCTGCGCTTGCAGACTCCCCCTCAGCTGTGGAAGCCCCAAGAGCCTGAGAGGTTCTTGGCAGCTCACCACCTGCACCTTCCGTGTGCATTGGGATCATCGTCTTGATCTTCTCTACGTTTTGTCCGCAACTCATCTCCCCTACAAGTCTTCTCCCCCTGAGATGCCAAGAATGCCTTGAAGGCATCTATTACTTTTCCGTGTTCAACCAGGAGGGCTGCTTGTAGTCGATTGGATTCCACTAGGCTTTGAATGGTCTTTGTCTGTTCAGCAACAATCCGCTCTAGCGATGCAATCCTTTCGTTGTCAGAAGTAGGCGTTGGAGTTGGCGGGACATCAGCAGCAGAAGTGACCGCAGGTGGTACACTTGGTAACCCTGCAGTAGTAGTGACGGTCGACTCAACAAATCGTGCTACTACCACCGGTGGATTAAGCGATTGGTGTGGTAGAGACACAACTGCTGGAGCCGATGTCTCGATGGCAGTAACCTGTGCTGTAGAAGGAATAAGAGACATACCAGACAAGGCAGGTGGAGCAAAACGTACCAGCCTTGAAGATTCTCCAGCTCCCGAACCCATACCTGTCCGTTCTCTTCGTGAACGTCTGAGCACAATCTGAACTGCTTCCTCTTCATCAATTTCCTCATTATCCTCGTCAACAGTTCTCGGCCTCTTTCCAGTAGTTCTCTCCCGAGACACCATCAGTCGTCTCGCTTCAGCAAATGTTTCGTCAAGATCGGAGTCAGCTACCGAAGTAACTGCTCTAGTAACCTCCATGACCTGAGAACCTGAGACATCCATATCAAACAATCCATGGCCGCTAAAAGCAGCCTCAAGATCGACATCTTCAGTAGTAAGCACAGCAGGAGATGCAGCAGCTGGCACAGCAGCAGAGGCAACAGTAGATACAACAGGCGCAGCTGGTACAGCATGGGGTGCTGCCGCCTGATGTGGCTGTGGGTCTCTGAACTCGTCCCCTCCTGCAGGAACATACTCCGGGTTGATGAGATACCCGAATAATGGAGTATGCCTGGGACGCAGCTCAGACTTGCTACGAGTGCTCGAAGTGCGGCACTGAGCAAAGATACGTTTCGTCACGCATTCGACGTATCTAATAGGGCGTCTCTGCGGTAGCGACGGAGCGACATGATTAAGAATCATTTGTAAGAACCGAGGATACATGATAAATCGCTCGCGCGCCACCGCCCTCCTCTGACGATCGATCTCGTAAAAGATCAGCTGACTAAATGAATATCGTCGGTTGTAAGTCAGCGCAGCCATGGCAGACTGCATCGTCGCGCCCATCCCATCCGTTCCTGCCTTCCTCCCAGACATGCATACAATCAATACATGCATCAGGAAGCGCCACTGATCCAGCAAAAACCCTTTCCTCCTCTGCGTGTCCCCCAACGGTCCTGAATAACCCATCCTCAGGTACGCTCCATCACGAAAAGGAGCTACGAACTCCGTTGGGTCATCCCTTGTTTCTTCCCCAACTGCAGAGCCAACCGTATATCTTCCGAAGAAAACTGCACATCATGACCATTGATGGTTGCTCGCATCACCGGGGGCTCAGGCCTGCAATCATAATAAACCGTCTGCCAAAAGTCTTCTATGTTAGGCAGTGAAATGGGCAGGGTATTTGTGATCGCATGAAAGATCCTTGAGCGCTGGAGAAACGTGATAATCTCCCTGTAGTCTTCTACGCCTCTTGCGTCTGGATCTAAAGTGATATACTGGTTATGGGCCGGAAAGAATTGTCTCTGATCATCACCGTCATCACCACCAGCACCGCCAACAGCAGCCATATCTGTACAAAACGAAACAAGTTAGACAACGTTTAAGCGACACACAAGTTCGCTTTGTACCACGAGCGAAGTTGTGATTAAACCTTTACAGGCGAACTTAAAGGTGAGGCGAAGTTGGGAACAACTTCGCTTTATCTGTAAGTTCGTCTAAAAACTGATAAGTAACTTGGTATAGGCGAAGTGGATGATAACTTCGCCTTATCACAACATCGCCCCAGGCGAAATTGAGTTCAAGGCGAAGTTACGGATAACTCGCCTCAGGCGAAATTAAGCTTCAGGCGAAGTTGTGGATAACTTCGCCTTAGGCGAAATTAAGCCACAGGCGAAGTTGCGGATAACTTCGCCTAAACCCTAACTTCGCCTGAATCTGAAACGGCGACTGTTCAGATTCATTAGGCCTAGATCTGATGATTTCGCAACGATTTGACGATCCAGGAGTGAAGAACAACATATATTAATGGTTTTGAGACGTAAAGTTCGTCCATGAACACGTATCACAAGGTTGAAAAACTAGGTTTTGAAGGTCCGACGACCCGAGGTCTCGAACCGGTTAAAAACTATAAAGAACGAGTATGTTTGTGAAAGATATCGACACCACATACCGTCAATGAATAATAGAAACTGGAATCAAAGATCGAAAACGGAAATAACTCTAGTTCGCCGGAATTTTTGTAAGTTCGCCGGAAAAGTTGAAAATAATGATACTGTGTACTGTTGATAAGTCCTTATATAGGGCAGAGTTTGTTTAGGCGAAGTTACGCTTAACTTCGCCTAGGCGAAGTTAAGCACAACTTCGCCGAATTCAACAACTTCGCCCGTAATTTCAAAATCAACCCTTTAAGTTTGAAGAATCTTGCACTTAACATTAGAAGCTTCCAAAAAGAGTTAAACAAAAAATGATCATGTCCAAGTAACCAGTTATACAATAATACAACTACAAAAATAGAAAAACTTATAAAAATTTAACGAAATAAGGGATCAAATTTCAGTCTAGTTAGGGACCACTACGTTTTTAGAAAAGATCCTAACAGGAATCATACTAACTACGTGACTGTCACTTGGATCCGTGTTTAGCTGTATTATGACATAGAGAAACAGGTTGTAGGCATGTAAATAACTTAAATGGTTTTCATCGTTTCTGTGATACGGATTAAGGTTCAGTTAAGCTCAAAATTTAAGTGGGCAACAACTCAGAGATAATGATGCCTTCTATCTATTCTCAAAGCGTATTTGGCTATACCCAAGTCATCCCGAATTGACTTCGACCCATAGTGTCTGATTAACTTGTAGATACTCGTTGTCTGCTTCCCGTTCTCTTCTTACTCCAGAATTGAGAAGTCTTGATTGTTACAATGACTCATAAGTACTGAAAAATATACATGTATATATATATATATATATATATATATATTTTGAACTATACATACTTATAGACTTCGGAGTACTAAACCACTGCAAGTCCCGAATCTGGATCACTGCAGTGTCTTGAAATGCTTTCTTCACGGGAATCAGAACACTCACGGGCTCGTGTATGACTGGGTAGTCGCTTTTCTGCCTATCATTCGGAGAGATATGTATGAAGACATACAAAACTCTTAAGGAGTTTCCACGTAAATTTGAGTAGTTTAAGTTTGTATCACATACACTTTTACGCACCATAAAAATTACCATGACATACAATGACTGTTCTAAAGCCTTTTAAGCTTAATAACTTCACTAGTTAAGCACACACAATCAGTATATGTATCATTTTCCAAGGTTGGATCAATTTTCTGTTAAACACAGCAAATAACTTCTTACGAAGTATTTGACTTGAAAAGTAATTTCATTTCCCTATAAAATTTTTTGATTTCAATCGCCCCGATCACGTCAAAGTCTTCAGGTAAACGGCAATCCTGAAGATCCAATGGATCAACTGGACCGACCACATACAAGTATGTGTCCTTCTTACTAAGAATGACCGACTAATTTTCAGTAACTGAAAGAACACACGTCATAACTGCCCCGATCACTTTCAGTCTTCTGGTTAATGGCGATCCTCATTCTCTAAGTCGAAACGAGGACCAAAACATATCCGAGGATATGTCCATCAAACTGAGGTAACCGACTAATTTTAAGCAATAATGACATTTTTTATTTTTTTTTAAATAAACACAAAGACATGGTTACTCGGGATTGATCATCCCGTTCAGCTCAATTAGGTTTTGAAATCTGGATTTATCAAACGCTTTTGTAAACAAATCAGCAACATTTTCCAGTGTATCAACCTTTTCGATCTTGATCAGTTTCTTCTCAGCACAATCCCGTATGAAGTGATGACGAATGTCAATATGCTTAGTTTTACTATGCTTCACGGGATTGTTAATTACTGAGATGGCGGCAGTGTTATCAATTAAAATAGGAGTGAGTAAGAAATTCAGACCATAGTCGCGTAATTGTTGCTGAATCCACAAAACCTGAGAGCAGCAGTTGGATGCTGCCATGTATTCAGCCTCGCATGTTGAAATTGCAACTGATGTCTGTTTCTTGCACTGCCAGGAAACTAATCTTCCTCCAAGAAACTGACAGCCTCCTGTTGTCGACTTCCGACTCTGATTGCATCCTCCATAATCAGAATCTGTATATGCCACCAGTTCAACGTCTCCTCCCTTTGGGTACCACAACCCTAGCTTCGGCTTGCCCTTGAGATACCGTAGTATCCTCTTTGCACCTTTCAAATGAGATTCTTTCGGATTTGCCTGAAAACGTGCACAAAGACAAACATCAAACATTATATCAGGCCTAGAAGCAGTTAAATACATTAATGAACCTATTATCGCCCGATACAGAGTTGGGTCCACATCTGCGTCACCATCTGATTCAGTGCCCAATTTGTGATTGACGCAGATTGGAGTGTCATATGGAGAACTGTCCTCCATCTTGGATCTCTTCAGCACATCATGAACGTACTTCGACTGATGAATGAACATCCCATCCTTCTTCTGATCAACCTGCAATCCTAGAAAGAAAGTTAGTTCACCCATAGCACTCATCTCGAATCGTTTCTTCATGACAGCCTCAAAATCCTGACACATGGATACTCTTGATGCAGCAAAAATGATATCATCCATGTAGACTTGAAACAGCAGGAAGTCACATCCTTCTCTCTTCACAAACAACGTACTGTCGATCAATCCCCTTTCAAAACCGTTTTCCAGCAAGTAGTCTGATAACGTTGAATACCAGGCACGAGGTGCCTGATGTAATCCATATAGAGCCTTGCTCAACTTGTATACGTGATCAGGAAAGTCTGGGTCCGGAAAACCCGGAGGTTGCTCAACATACACAACCTCATCAACTTTCCCGTTTAGGAACGCGCTCTTCACGTCCAACTGAAATACCTTCATCTTTTTAAAAGCAGCAAACGCCAAAAACAATCTAATCGCTTCTAACCGGGCGACAGGAGCGAACACCTCATTGTAATCAATACCCTCTTGCTGATTAAAACCTTTAACAACCAGCCTCGCCTTATTTCTTATGGTAATCCCCTTATCATCTCTCTTGCATTTGAACACCCATTTTGTGCCTATAGCATGCACATTCTTTGGTTTTTCAACCAAAGTCCAAACTTCCATCTTTTCGAACTGAGCCAACTCTTCTTGCATGGCTTCGACCCACGAGCTGTCCTTTAAAGCCATTTGATAATTCTTTGGTTCAATCTGGCTTAAAAAGCAGGAGTACAAACATTCGTTCAGTATACCCGTTTCCTTAATGCTTGTATAAACACAGGTGTGCTCATTCAAGCTACTTCTGGTTTGTACACTGGAGGACACATCACCTATAATATTCTCCAATGGGTGATCTCTGTGAATTCTCGTGGTCGGAACAGATCCGACATGCAAATTATCTTCCAAATTTGAAGAGATCTCATCTATGGTTGTTTCTGGCTGAGAGTGAAAAGGATTAATAAATTCATCTTTAGTTGAGGCTGCAGGGGAACCGATAGTGTTTGATGTGGAAGGTTGAGATTTCTCAATCAGCTGTCGTTGCAATAGATTCTCTTCCTCATCAAGTATCATCTTCGTCACAGCTCTTTCGTCTTCTTCAGAAATTTCCAAATCAGGTACGTTAAACGACTTAAAAAGCTTAACATAGTCGAAAAGCTCAGCAGGTCCATTGCTTGGTTTTGGCGATTGGTAACTAGTAATGTCGGTGTTACAAACCACCTCCACCTTGCAAGTCGAAGTATTGAAGACCCGTCTGTTGGGAGTCCCAACTACATAACCGACTAAGATTCCTTCATCGGCTACTTCACCAAATTTCGAATTAGTCTTCAAAATCGAACAAGGAGACCCAAATGGTTCAAGACCGCACAAGTTGGGCTTCCTTCCATGCATAAGCTCGTAACAAGTTTTTCCAAGTCTCTTAACGGTTAACACCCTATTCAGAACATAGCAGGCTGTAGCAACTGCTTCAGCCCAGAACATCACAGGAAGCTTCGAGTCTGCCAGCATAGTTCTGGCTCCTTCAATTAATGTTCGGTTCTTCCTTTCAGCCACTCCATTCTGTTGCGGAGTATACGGAGCGCTGTATTGATGTTCAATTCCTTTCTGAAGACAGAAGATTTCCATTTCAAAGTTCTTGAACTCTGTCCCATTGTCACTTCTGATGTATTTAACTGATTTGCTCATGACGTTCTCAACTTTTGTAATTAGATTCTTCACCATCTGAGCCGTCTCATCTTTCGATTTCAGAAAATATACCCACGAATATCGCGAGTAGTCATCAGTTATCACCAAGCAGTAAGAAGTACCACCTAGACTTTTTACATTCACTGGACCGAAGAGATCCATATGAAGTAGTTCTAGAGTACCGGCAATAGAATTGACCTTCTTGGTGAGATGGGTTTTCTTGTGTTGTTTTCCCTTCTTGCATGCGATACATTTGTCTTCAAAGTTAAAACTTTTTAAGGGAACGCCCATCACAAGCCCATTCTTGACAATGAAGTTCATCTTCCGAAGATGAATATGTCCCATTCTCCTGTGCCACAATTCTGATTCTGATTCGCTTGCTTTTGTCATTAAACAAGATTCTCCGGTGGCCATTTCAGTAGACCTCATGTCCATCACATATGTATTCGTTTCACGTGGAGCTTTCATAACTATCCATTCGTCTGGTATTTGAAAACCAGGCTTCAATACGATCGCTTCATTCTTCGTGAAATGGACAGTGTAATCTTTATCACAAATCTGCGACACACTCAGCAAATTGTGCTTTAATTCCTCCACAAAATTTACATTCTCTAGTGTCATTCTCCCATTCGACACTGTTCCTCTACCAGTAATCCTTCCTCCGCTCTCACCAGCAAAACTAACTCTTGCTCCCTGAACAGGTTTTAAATCTTGCAACAAGTGTTTGTTGCCCGTCATGTGCCGGGAACAGCCGCTATCTACAATCCAGAGATTGTTGGCAGCCCTGTTCAACTGTTCCTGCACAATAAAACAAAGAGTTAGAATCTTGGGACCCAAGACCAATTGGTCTTGGATCGATACGTCCCGTACCCTGGCTTTCTCAAGTTAGCATCAGGATAATTTCTGTAAGTCCTGTTAGGAAATCTCCTTGCAGATTGAGTGTAATGCCTCCCAAACCTATATGAATTGAAAGTGTTGTATCTTGTGGTTTGGTTGAAAAACTGAGGTTTGTTTTTATGAAAACTTGAATTAGATACATTTTGGCACTTTGTAAAGTTTTCATTTTTAGCAGTAACAAAATGACGCTTATCCTCAGTTTTATTTGGCCTCACACCTCTGAATCTCGGCTTCAGAGGGCAATCTGCAACTAGATGTCCTAATTTGTTACATCTAAAGCAACACCGACTCTCCTTTTTCTTGTCAAATGTTGGTTTGGATGTAGAGGCAGTGTTACCAGCCGTTCGTCTCACATAAGGTGGGACGTACGGATTGAGTGGAGAACTCTTTTTAGAAGTTTTATTTTTATCTCCACCGGTGGGTAACCTTACCTTCTCTTTTGTCTGACCAGATTCAGACAACTTATCCGATTCCGATGAGACTGGACTCGAGACAGAAACTTTCACATTTGAAACAGGCGAACTCGTTTCGCCACAGCTAACACTCGGTTCTATATTTGTAACCTTGATGGGAGTTGTCTGAGTAACCTCGAAATCAACAGATTTCTGAACACTCGGATTATAAGTATAGTTGTGGTTAAAGGGTGGTGGAACTTCGTGATAACCGATTCCTTCCCTCTTTGCAGAGATACCTTGATCACTCACGAGGTGATCAAGGATGGCCGAGGAATTCCTGAACTGCTCAAGTTTGCGGTTCAGTTCCACCACCTTCACCTGGTGGTCAGCAATCTGTTTATCCCGATCAGCAATCAATTTAGTTTTTTCTTCTAAAACTTCATAACTAAGATCAATTATTTCAATTTTCTCAGCAAGTTTAGTTTTTAAGCTTTGAATGTCTTTTTCACATGCTTTTATTTTAATTTTATAACTTGTTTCTCTTGCTTTCGTAAAATGGTGATCTTCTTTTATAGTTTTAAAATCAGCATCTAAACGGACGTACTGATCAGTTATTGTTGTTAGTTGCTCAGACAAATTCTCACAACTAGTACAAATATTCTTATTACTTACCTCGGAGCGATTGTCCTTGTCATCTGCCATGAAAGCTGTTTTTCTTCAGTAGCTTTCTCATTTCCATCAACCTTCTCACATCCTTCAACTTCAGCCTCCGCCATGTTTGCTTGCTCACCAGATTCATTAGAATGCAGGTTCCAGTTGTACTCACCTGCTTCTCTGGTCAACATGGCATTAATCTCTCTGTTAACTCCAGAGTGTTGTGTAGGCCGACCTTTTCCTCGTTCAACCCTCTCATTCCTACATTCTTTGGCAAAGTGCCCGTATTGTTGACAATTATAGCACCTTACCTTAGATTTGTCGAATCCAGGCCTACCACCAACAAACTTTCTCCCAGTTTTCTTCATAAACCGTTTAACTCGCCTCACAATCATTGCCATTTGCCATTGCAAATCCATCTCCTCCAGATCATCAGCATCGATCTGGTCGTAATCCTCATCCAGAACAGCAGGGTCCACAATCTTCCCCTGGATGTAGTTTTCATAGGAAGCAATAAATGATGCATAGACTGCAAACTGCTCTTCAGCAGATTTTACACTCATAGGCATCTTGGAATAATTATTGCTTGAGGCATTTGCAGAGAAACCACTTGTGGATGCTTGAGGCTTTGAAGTACTTGATCCTCCAGCAACGAAACAGACATCACCGTTCGAGTTTACAGAAACGTTTCCTTCATGAGAAGAGTCAGAACCTGACTCCCCTTTTGAGTAATAAGCAGCTGATTCAGGCCTCGAACTTGAGCCTGAGTTAACCTTTGCACCATACATACCAGGGTCTTGTATCTGATCTGTTGGTGTTTCTTTTCGAACCATATTAAGCTCATAAGTTCTGAGCTTGTTTACTACCGTTTCCAGATCATAATTAGGAAAGTCTCTGTCTTCCCTCATAAGAACGGTGTACATTTCCCACTTCGGTGGGAGAGCATCGAGAAGCTTTTCAACGATCTCTTCTTCTCGGTAAGCAATCGAATAATTGCTAAGCTCTGTCATTAGATGATAGTATCTGGTGATAATATCATCCAGTGATTCGTTCTTCAAAAATTTGAAGACGGAGAACTGAGTCTTCAAAAGTTTAATCTTTGATGCACGGATACCCACGTTCCCCTCGAATCTATTTTCAAGAGCATCCCAAAGCTCTCTCGCAGAAGTGTACTTTCGGAACGTATGGAGAACCTCTTGAGGAAGTGCCATAGTTATAGCAGCATGGGCCTTGCTCTCGGCCTCATACATTTTCTTTTCTTCGTCCTCCATTTTGCTATACTTCTTAACCACATCACGACCTTCGTATTGCATAGTTGGAGGGATATATCCATCCTGGATGCACACCCACATTTTTGCATCCTGATATTTAATGTATTGGATGAATCTGTCCTTCCATGCCACGAAGTCAGTTCCTTTCATTAACCTCGGGGCCTTAGTGGCTGACCCCGCTTCTACTTCCATCTTGACTAAATCGGAGATGTTAATTAACGACATCTTTGCGAAAACACGAAAACCCGAAAATTTAAAAAAAATCTTCCAAACAGCACAGTAGGCGAAGTTAAGAATAACTTCACTTGAAAGTTAACTTCGCTGGAAAGTGTAACTTCGCTGGGTCTTAAATTCGCTTGACTGGGCGAAGTTAAGAATAACTTCGCTTAGAAAGAGCGAACTTAGGAAGTAAGCGAACTTGGGATGTAAGCGAAGTTGTGGATAACTTCGCTTAGGCGAACTTATGAGGTAGGCGAAGTTGTGGTTAACTTCGCTTAATCCTTATATCTTCGCCGAAACCCTACTTCCTGTGACGACAACTTCGCCTGAAGAACGTTAACTTCGCCCGATGAACAAGGAAACTGTTCAGATCTGATTTCGTCAATCTAGCAGTTTCCGATCGATGTAATGGCTTGAAAATGACTGTCAAACACGAGTATAACACAATCCCAATAAAAACACGTCCCGCGAATAGGTCAAACGAGACGTTTTCTACACCCGCGTGAAATCCCGAACCTCACAATCGAGCCGATGGCTCTGATACCAATTGTAGGGACCTGGAAGGATCGTACACGGGATGTCGCTATCTGCGCAGGTGCGGAATCCCTGCGTAGTTAGATACGAGTGCAGAATATGTAAATCAAACACACGAGCAATGAACGAACACGTTATATTGATAACCGAACACGTGACTCGAGGTCACTATTACAGACACTGACTAGCAAACACGTAACACTCGAACTGAACAACTGAAACGAAAACCTAACCAACACCTTAAACTGTTACGGTGAACAGTATATAAACACGACAACTTCGCCTCAGGCGAAGTTGTCAATAACTTCGCTTGTTCAACAAGTTCGCCTGAGCGAACTTGTTGACAACTTCGCTTGTTACAAAAACATAAACATAATCATAAACATAATTACATTACAGACTCGATTACAAATGCTAGACTATGAACTACTGACACACATGTACCAACAATAAACAGCACAGAGAAATGAACAATCAATTAAATCAACCTCGTTATAAAGCTGCACCTAGTACAACAACAAGAACTAATCAATCTGAAAGTTCTGCTAGTGAAATGGATGTGAGATCCTAAAATTATGTGAAAACCATAAAACCTTTTTGGATAACCAAGAAGGAAAGATAAATAAGGAGTTCTAAGATTGAGAAATCAAAGAACACACTATAAGGAAATGAGAAAAGAAGTCCAAAGATCGAAAGATTTGAGGATTTTGTATTGAAACAAAAAACACGGCGATCCAAATGATCACATAAAAACAGGAAACATGAATCTGCATGGAATGCTAAGGACTGTTCTTCTGAATCTGATTCTGATTCACCACAAAGCTTCATTTTCATGAAAATAAGATAAAATCCGGTGATTTCATGGTTGACCTTCCCAAAACAGCCAAGTCTCGGGAACCCATGTCTAATTAACTGCTAATGTGTGTAGGGCAACTCAAGAAAGCATGTCAATAGTATTTAGCACTTAGAAAGTGGCTGCACCCAACACATGACTAGAGACGAGTCCTTAGTATTTGATGTTCAACCGCTCAATGGTGGACACGTTTCATTTTCCGAAGACATGGGAAGAAACATTACCAAGAGAGGAAAAGTATCAAATGGGATTTTAGCGTTTGATGCTAACAATCTGGTGGAGCAGCTCAACCACAACCTGCTCAGTGTCTCAAAAATCTGTGATGAATAATACTACATATTATTCACAAGAAATGAATGTTTGATTCTAAAAACCAGGTTTCAAAGTCCTAGAGTAATGGATGTTTATGCTTACTCCAAGACACAATGATGCTAATATATTGGACATGAATTGTTCATACTCACGTAAAATTGCTTCATGATTAATTTCTAAGGCCTTAGAGAATGATTCTTCACTGTGACATAGACGTCCTGACCATGTATTGAAAAATGTCTTTCGTGCTCTAAATTCAAGCAGGCAAGCTTCCTCACAAGCCCAAGACTGTCAATTCCGTTGATTCCATTATTCAACTTCTACATATGGACTTATTTAGTCTCATTATCCCATTGGTAATCGGCCGAAAAGCCCATTGTCTTGTTATTACTGATGATTTCTCGCGTTTAAGGTTGGACTTTTATTTTAGGGCACAAGGATGAAACAACACAGTTTTTAATCAGATTCATAACTCTTGTGTAGAAGCAGACTCATAAGAAGGTGAAGTGTATTAGAAGTGACAAACGAACTGAATTCTGAAACAAATCTATGGATGACTTTTGTCATTTAAACGGATAGATCGCCAGTTCAGTTCCTCGTACACTCCACAATAGAATGGGGTTTCTAAACTTCGATGATACAACACATCTGGTAGTCATTGAAAACATTTCTGATTTTGACTCAGATGACTCATTTTTTTCAATAGACAATGTGGAACAAGTTCATACTGAGCCCGCTACAAATTTTCAAGCAACACCTAGTGTGGTTGAATACGTTCGCACACCTCCCTATTTAAACGACAATATACAAGTTGTTACCACTGAACAACCCGTTACTGGTGATTCTGACAACACTACATCTACACCTGTTCATGCAGTTGTTGTTCCATTTATTGAGAATCTTTGGGATGGTCACATTTCTCAAGAACATGTGATTGATCAACTTAAAGTTGTTCAGCAAGCCACTGATGTTCTTATCAACGTTCCATACATATTCCACCCCATAGAGAGCTTGACAGTTGATCTTCAAGAGGAACCGGTCACTCAAGTGGAAGATATTCCACAGATAACCATTCATCGATCACACCAAACACAAAACATCATTGGTTCTCCCTCTTCCGGTATCCAAACAAGGAGCAAATCGGGTACCAATAGCATATGTCTTTTAGTTTGTTTTATTTCACTGGTCGAACCAAAGGACTATAAGGTAGCTCTCAAGGAAAGCTCCTAGGTTGAAGCAATGAAAAATGATCTGTTATAGTTCAAGAAACTCAATGTGTGGAGGCTGGTTAAAAAGCCAGAGAACAAAAGGCCGATTGGTATGAAGTGCGTATTCAGAAATAAAAAAGATGATAAAGGGGTGATAATCTTAAATAAACACGACTGGTAGTACAAGGTTTTTCCTACTGTGAAGAGATTGATTACGATGAAGACTATGCTCTTGTTGCTAGACTTGAGGAAATTCGTCTCTTCTTAGCCTATGATTTATACATGAACTTCAAAGTGTAACAAATAGTTGTGAAGACTGCCTTCTCGTATGGTAAAGTGAAGGAAGAAATCTACGTCAAACTACCACCATGTTTTGAAGATTCTCAATGTCCAAACGACGTTTGTCGTCTTGATAAAGCTCTCTATGGCGTTCATCAAGCACCTCGTTCTTGGCATGCTACGTTAGCAGATGATATATTGAATAATGGCTATAAAAGAGATATTATTGATCAACACTCTTTATCAATAAGGTAAAGGATGATTAGATTCTTGTCCAAGTGTATGTTGATGACATTATCTTTGGGTCAACATGTGAAAAGCTGTGTAGAGAGTTTGCAAAGTTAATGCAAAGTCGGTTTGAAATGAGTTTGTTTGGGGAAATAACTTTCTTTTTGGGACTTCAAAATGAACAGAAGTCGGACGGGATTTTGATTCATCAAGAGAAATACGTTCGTGAAATTGTTAAGAAGTTTGGGTTCAGGGATGCCAATTCCTTTGTCACTCTACTTGACACTCGACAAGTGGTAGTAGGGATGGAAATGAAACCCGAAACCAATGGGAATACCCGAGGCCCGACATAATTGGGACGGGTTTGGGTTTAGTTTTGAAATTTTTCGTGGGTTTAGGAAGGGTTTGGGATTTCTAAAATACTCGGCTACCCGACCCAGTTACCCGATAAAATTAACCTGATTACCCGATAACATTAACCCATTTACCCGATTATATACCCGACATAACTAACTATTGTTGTTGTTTTTGTTATTATTATTATTATCATTATATTGTTTCTAAATGGATACATCAGTAGAAAAAAAAATCAAACAACATACATAAATTTAGATGAAACTTGTTTAGGAAATTATTTAAGAGATTTTACATTAAATATCATTGTTCATTTGTTATAATCAATTAGTTATAAATTGTCAAAACCCGATATATAACTGATGGGTTTCTAGTTGGGCATACCCAACGGGTACCCGAAACCCGACGGGTTTGCCCGATACCCGTCGGGTAATAACCTGACAAAAACGCGACGGGTTTAGGACGGTTTTGTGATGAGTTTTACTAATCGGGTATGGGTTTGGGAGTACCTAAACCCGTCCCAAACCCGACCCATTGCCATCCCTAAAGTCACTCGATTAACACCTTTATAAATTGGCTCCCTGATATATCCCATTGCAAGCAGACCGGACATTATGCTCCATGTCTATAAGTGTGCAAGATATCAAAGTGCTCCAAAAGAGTCCCACTTAACCATTGTCAAGCGAATCATTCGGTATCTAAAGGGAAAGCCTTGCTTAGGTCTTTGCTACCCTAAAGATACCCCTGTAGTACGGCACGCGTCGACCGATAGTAATTATGGGGGATGCAATCTTGATAGATACCGGTCGAACACTCTAAGAAAAAACATACTAATATCCGAATGCATTTCATTCATGTTTTTATTGATCGAAAACTTGTCTGTATTGAAAGAGTCTACAAAGATTGCAACTTTTCCTACCTTTTCACTAAAGTCGTTGATCGTACCCGATTTTTATATCTCATAGAGTCGTTGGGTATGATTTTTTTTATAAAATTTCCTTTAACTTTTTGTGTGTTTAAAATTGTAAATATTTTTCGAATATGTCACAAATTTGTAGGGAGAAAATGAGTTAGTTTTAACTCACCAAAAAGATTTTCGGTTTATTTTAAAAGAAATTAAAAATTAAGTCACTTGACTTGCGAAAAATATTTTATGAAAATTTAAAACTTATTTTCATAAATAATATAGGTTTTTCATAAATAATATAGGTTTTTCATTTATTTAAAATTATTTAAAACTTGAGATGAGTTTACCCTATCGTGATATAGGTTTTTCATTTATCACCTTCACTTTTCCCTTCAAACTCTCTCAATACTTTCACTCTCTACCTTATCTTCAACCACCGCCTCCTTTCAAACCCTCAAAACACTTACAAATTTGTTCAAATCTTCATTGTTCACCCTTGATTATCACCAAACATGGATCCTTCAGCAATGGTGATCCATCTTCCTTAGTTGAAATCTTGTTTGAATTTAACAATGTTCTTCGACAGTTCCCGTCGGAACTTTTCATAAACGAAAGGGTTTAATATATTGTTGTTTGCTCGGGACGATGATATCATATTATCATCGATGTCCTAAGGGACCTTAGTGTTAATTTAATTGAGTTTTTGTTTATGCTTGTATAGTTTTTTGATTTTTTTGTCACTGTCGGACCTGTTAGGGTATGATTGACCTTCGTAAAGTGTTTGAACGTGTATTGGTACTGCCCAGATGCCTTCAACAGGGTTGGAAGAACCCATATAGAGAGAAAAAAAGAAGATTTAGACTAAGTATTGTAATTTATTCGAATTAGATTTGAATCGAACCGAATCGGATCGAATTCATAAACCATTCGAATCGAATTCAAATTCGATTTGTATTAAATATGGTCACATAAAGATTTGTCTCAGGAAAAAGGAAATGAATCAATGTGATAAACAAACCATTTGAATAGAATTCGACTCAATCGAATTGAATTCAAAACCATTCAAATCGAGTTCTAGACTCGATTCGATTTGTTTTAATCTCGATTCTATTCGTTTACAGTTGGACAAACTTAAACTCTATAAATCTAAAATTATTCGAAACATATATGTAGGTTCCCCGGACGGATCACACGAGATATCCCGATATACACAGGTGCGGAATCCCTGTGTAGATCGTTACGGACGCAGAATATTAGCTCACGAACACACGTACACACAATACGAACAACCACACGTTATATTGATAACTCGAACCGTGTTACTTACAGACTCACGTCAATAGACTTACTGAATTACAACCAACTCGATCAACTAAACTCTCTAACGACCAACCCGTAAACTGTAAACAGTAAACAATATAAATACACGACAACTTCGCCTCAGGCGAAGTTGTCCTTAACTTCGCTCGTTCAACAAGTTCGCCTAGGCGAACTTGTCAACAACTTCGCTTGGTTAACAAGTTCGCCTAAGCGAACTTGTCAACAACTTCGCTTCTAAACAAACAAATACATAAACAATATTACAGACTCGATTACAGACTTTAGACATATGAACTACTGACATCTATGCACCAACAGACTCCCCCTTGGCAGTAGCTTCATATCTTGATCTTTCAGCTCTTGTCTCGTAATCCTGTATCTTCAAGCGTGCACTCCTTCTCTAACACACACCGTGACTACTCGCTGATATTTCCTTGCTTCATCCTTCCAAGCAGGAATATAGAATATCTTCTTTTCATTCAACGCTTGCAAATCAGCTTTCGATAAGTTAACAAGATGCATCGGGTCATACACCCTCAGCACTTCTTGTTCATCTTCGTCTTCCATCACGGCTTCAGCAGTCTGGCAATCAACGTACCACCATTTTAGATTCTTCAACACATCTTGAGGCATAGTCTTCATTGGAACCTCCTTGATGCATCGGATCGGTTTGTACTTCATCACCATCCATGGCTTGCCATCTGCTCTCAATCCCCTCTCTGTATCCTCCACGAGCTTACCCTTCTGTGGCTTTAATAGTTCAAACTTCTTTTCTTTTATGCCTTCTTTCCACACAATCTTCTCAATCATTCTTGCCATATTGTTGTCACTTCTATTTATCAGGCCCAATCTGGCCAAATCTTTCACCTCACATTCCGGCAACGTATTGAGAGATCTCAACATTCTCTTGAAGTATTGAATACCATCATAACGCTTCACCACAAACAATTTTATCTGTTCATCATAAATCCAACAGATGATTCCCTTCTTCGACTCAGCATAGCCTTTGATGTTATAACTCTTCTTGAACATGGCTGGAACAGCAGGCTTCTTGGTCTTGATAAACCAATGAGCACAGCCTTCCTTCCACCTAGGCTGCTCCTCCCACTCAGTCTCATCCACCACAACACCCATGTCGGCTTTCTCAACATCAGGGATCTCGTGTTCAACTCCTTCTTCTACTATCTCCCCCTCTTCTATTCCATCTTCAATCACAATCTGCTCACCGATCTTCTCAATCATATCACTCGGCAGCACATCTTCATCAAACAGCACATCGTCGCTGAACATATCATCATCAAGCTCCTTCAGCGCATCAATCACATCATCCTCAACTAACACCACATCATCACCAAAACCACCAGCCACGTCGGTAGACTCCCCCTCAGCTGTGGAAGTACCAAGAGCTTGAGAAGTTCTTGGCAGCTCACCACCTGCATCTTTCGATGCATTGGGATCATCGTCACGGTCATTTCTCTTCTTCGTTCTGAGCTCGTCGCCCTTACAGCTCATCTCCCCCTGAGATGCCAAGAACTCCTTCAAGGCATCTATAACTTTCCCATGCTCAACCAGGGGGGATGCCTGTAGTTGATTTGCTTCCACTAGGCTTTGAATAGTCTTCGACTGCTCTGCTACGATCCGCTCTAGTGAAGCTATTCTTTCTGAATCTGAAGTAGGCGAAGGCGAGACACCAGAAGCAGGCGTAACCGCAGGTGGTATCATACCTGAAAACCCTTCAGCAGTAACGACCGTTGACTCCACAAAACGTGCAGCTACCACCGACTGAGTAAGCGTTGGAGGTGGTAGTGACACGATCTCCGGAGTCGACGTCTGGATGGTAGTGGTGGAAGGAATGCCAGCCGTTGATGTAGCCACTACGGGAACATCCGCAGCGCTTGTACTTGTCACCTGTACAGAAGAAGGAACAATGGACATACCAGACAGTGCGGCCGGAGCAAATCGTACAGTCCTTGAAGTCTCTCCAGCTCCCATGCCAGCACCTGTCCTCTCCCGTCTTGATCTTCTAATCAGCTTATGTATGTCTTCTTCTTATCCTCCATTCTCTTCCTCTTCCCAATCTTTCTCTCTCTAGACACCATCAACCGTCTCCCCTCATTCATAATCTCATCCAAATCGGAGTCAGCCATCGACGTAGCTGCTCTAGTCATACTCACACCCAAACTTTGTGCAGCTGAGACTTGCACCTCTTCAACTTGATCCATGTCAAAATAGCCTTGACCTCCAAAAACAGCGTCAAGGTCTATATCCTCAGCAGCAGACACAACAGGCACAGCAGGAGCAGGAACAGCTTGAGTTGCTCTTGCCTGTTGCGGTTGAGGATCTCTGAACTCGTCCCCACCAGCAGGAACATACTCTGGGTTAATTAAAAACCCAAATAGTGGAGTATGCCTGGGACGACGTTCAGGGTTGCTCCTCGCACTCGACGTGCGGCATTGAGCAAAGATACGTTTGCTCACTGATTCAACGTATCTGATCGGGCGTCTCTGAGGTAGACTCGGAGCCACATGGTTCAATATCATCTGTAAAAAACGTGGGTACATGATGAACCGCTCCCGAGACATCGCCCTTCTTTGCCTATCAATCTCGTAGAAGACCATTTGACTGAAGCTATAACGCTTGTTATAGGTCAGTGCAGTCATGGCAGACTGCATGGTCGCACCCATACCATCAGTGCCCGCCTTCCTCCCAGACATGCAAACGATCATAACGTGCATGAGGAAGCGCCACTGATCTAGAAGGAAACCCTTCCTCCTCTGGGTATCTCCTAATGGACCAGAGTAGCCCATTCGGAGAAACGCTCCATCACGAAAAGGAGCGACGAACTCTGTAGGGTCATCCCTAGTCTCTTCACCAAACCTTAATGCCACCCGGATCTGTTCAGAATTGAACTGAACTTGTTGATTGTTCACCGTCGCTCTCATGACCGGGGGCTCAACACGGCAGTCGTATTCGACCTTCTGCCAGAAATCTTCGATATTCGGCAGAGATATCGGCAGAGTGTTGGTGATCGCGTGAAAAATCCTCGAGCGCAGGAGAAAGGTAATAATCTCGCGATAGTCATCCACACCGCTCGCCTCTGGGTCTAGAGTGATGTACATATTGTGACCCGGGAAAAATTGTCTCAGATTGTCACCATCATCTCCTCCTGCACCACCAGCACCAGCTACCGCAGCCATATCTGCAACAAACTAACCCAGTTAGAACGACAAAAAGGCATAGCACAAGTTCGCTTTGTTACCATGAGCGAAGTTGTGATAAACTCTGTATAGGCGAAGTTAAAGT
The DNA here is from genome assembly GCF_021521415.1 of Bidens hawaiensis. Lineage (NCBI taxonomy): Eukaryota > Viridiplantae > Streptophyta > Magnoliopsida > Asterales > Asteraceae > Bidens > Bidens hawaiensis. The sequence continues at coordinate 51,524 of NW_027495006.1, forward strand.
TGAGGCGAAGTTGGGAACAACTTCGCTTCAGCTTTAAGTTCGTCTAATTAACACTAAGTAAAGTTGATCTAGGCGAAGTTAATGTTAACTTCGCCTCATCACAACATCGCCTCAGGCGAATTTAAGTTTCAGACGAAGTTACGGATAACTTCGCCTCAGGCGAGCTTAAGCTTCGGGCGAAGTTACGGATAACTTCGCCTCAGGCGAACTTAAGTTTCAGGCGAAGTTGATGATAACTTCGCCTGAATCTGAAACGGCGACAGTAAGATTCTGCAAACATCGAAATCCGATGTTTCGGCTAGTTTAGACGATTAAGGATCCTTAAAACAAGCTTTTTAAGGTCATGTTGACGATCAGTATAGTGTTCACCACGTAAAAACACAAGTTAAGAAAATCGGTTTCAAAACCGATGGTTCGAGGTTAATAACCGGGTCGAAACGACCCTTGATTAGCATGAAAGAACTTGTAATATATGATAATACAACATCTCGAACCTTTGATCGGTGTGAAAATCAGAAATAAATAACACTAAATCGGTGTAAAATCAAGTTCGCCGGAGAATAAGATTGACAGTGGATATAAGTTCGCTGATATTAATGAGCAGATTGACTGTTGATAATCCTTTTATATGGGCGGAGTTATACAGGCGAAGTTACGGATAACTTCGCCTAGGCGAAGTTATCCACAACTTCGCCTGTTCAACAACATCGCCTAAAATTTCAAAATTTAACCCTTAAAATTTTAACAGTTGTCAATTAAGTTATAAATTGTCCTTTAAGAAATAAATAACATGATCAATTCTAAGTAACCAGTTAAAAAATCATAAAATTATCTAAGTACAAAAACGTAAAAAATTTAAAGTATAAGGGATCAAATTTCAGTCTCGATAGGGACTGCTACGTTTTAGAAAAGATCCGAACAGGAATCATACTAACTACGTGACTGTCACATAGATCCGTGTTTAGCTATATTATGACATATAGAGACAGGTTGTAAGCAGGCATAACTTAAAGTGGTTTTCATCGTTTCTGTGATACGAGTTAGGTTCGATTAAGCCTCAAAATTTAAGTGGGCAACAACTCAGAAATATTGATGCCTCCTATCTATCCTCAAAGCGTATTTGGCTTTCCCCAAGTCACCCCGAATTGACTTCGACCCATAGTGTCTGATTAAGTTGTAAATATTCTTGATCTGCTTCCCGTTCTTCTCTCTTACTCAATGATTGTGAAGTCTTGATATTTTGTCATCTCTAAAATGTTTCAATAACTCCAAATATATATATATATATATATATATATATATATATATATATATATATATATATATATATATATTTAAAACAAACATAGACTTCAAAGTAGAAATTTAACTGCAAGTCCCAAATCTGGATCACTGCAGTATCTTGAAACGCTATCTTCACGGGAATCAGAACACACATGGGCTCGTGTATGACTGGGTAATCGCTTTTCTGCCTATCATTATATGAAGACACGCAAAACTCTTAAGGAGTTTCCACGTAAAATCAAGTAAATTTAGTTTGTATCACATCTACTTTTACGCACCATAAAAAGTTACCATGACATACAATGATTGTCCTAAAGCCTTTTAAGCCTAATAACTTCACTAGTTAAGCACACAAAATTAGTATATCTATCATTTTCCAAGGTTGGATCAATTTTCCGTTTAACATAGCTAACGAACTTCTTACGAAGTAACAGACTTGAAAAATAATTTCATTTCCCTTTTCTTTCAAAATTTTAACATTAATCGCCCCGACCAAAACAAAGTCTTTAGATAAACGGCTATCCCGAAGATCCAATGGATCAGCTGGACCGACCACATACTAGTATGTGTCCTTCTAACTAAGTATGATCGACTAATTTTAAGCGAAAGAAAGAAAAACTCATCATAAACCGCCCCGGTCACTATCAGTAATCTGGTTAATGGCTATCCTCAAAATCTACAAGCAGAAAATGAGGACCAAAACATATCCGAAGACAAGTCCTTCAAACTAATGTAACCGACATAATTTTAAGCGATTAGTGACGTTTTTTTTTTTTTTTTTTTTTTTTTTTTAAAACATAAGACAAGCATGGTTACTCGGGATTGATCATCCCATTCAGTTCAATAAGGTTTTGAAATCTGGATTTGTCAAACGCTTTAGTGTATAAATCAGCGAAATTATCAAGCGTATCCACCTTTTCAAGAAATTATCAGTTTCTTCTCAGCACAATCCCGTATGAAATGATGACGTATGTCAATGTGTTTAGTTTTACTATGTTTCACGGGATTGTTAGTTACTGAGATAGCAGCTGTGTTATCAATGCAAATAGGAGTAAGTAAGAAATTCAGACCATAGTCGCGCAACTGTTGTTGTATCCAAAGAACCTGAGAGCAGCAATTGGATGTTGCCATGTATTCTGCCTCACAGGTTGAGATTGCGACTGAAGTCTGCTTCTTGCATTGCCACGACACCAATCTGCCACCAAGAAACTGACAACCTCCAGTTGTTGACTTCCGACTCTAATTGCACCTTCCATAATCAGAGTCTGTGTAAGCGACCAGCTCCAAGTCTCCTCCTCTCGGGTACCACAACCCCAGCTTCGGCTTGCCCTTGAGATACCGCAGTATCCTCTTTGCACCTTTCAAATGAGATTCTTTTGGATTTGCCTGAAAACGTGCACAAAGACAAACAGCAAACATTATATCAGGTCTAGATGCAGTTAAGTACATTAAAGAACCTATTATTGCCCGATATTGAGTTGGGTCCACATCTGCATCACCGTCTACTTCAGCACCCAATTTGTGATTGACGCAGATTGGAGTATCATATGGAGAACTGTCCTCCATCTTGAAGCGCTTGAGCACATCATGAACATACTTCGTTTGATGAATGAACATCCCGTCCTTCCTCTGATCAACCTGCAATCCTAGAAAGAAAGTTAGTTCACCCATAGCACTCATTTCAAACCTTTTCTTCATGACGGCTTCAAACTCCTGACACATGGAGACTTTAGATGCAGCAAATATAATGTCATCCACGTAGACTTGTACCAGCAGGAAGTCGCTTCCATCTCTTTTGAAGAACAACGTGCTATCAATTTTCCCTCTTTCAAAACCATTCTCGAGCAAGTAATCCGATAAAGTTGCATACCAGGCACGAGGTGCCTGATGTAATCCATACAACGCCTTGCTCAACCTGTACACGTGATCTGGATAGTCTGGGTCAGGAAAACCCGGAGGTTGCTCAACATACACAACCTCATCAACTATCCCATTTAAAAACGCACTCTTCACATCTAGCTGAAACACCTTCATCTTTTCATGAGCAGCAAACGCCAAAAACAATCTTATGGCTTCCAACCTGGCGACAGGAGCGAACACTTCGTTATAATCAATCCCCTCTTGTTGATTAAAACCTTTCACGACAAGCCTCGCCTTGTTTCTTATAATGATCCCCTTATCATCTCTCTTGCACTTGAACACCCATTTTGTGCCTATCGCATGCACATTTTTTGGTTTTTCAACCAAAGTCCAAACTTCCATCTTCTCGAATTGAGCCAACTCTTCTTGCATGGCCTCGACCCACGAGCTGTCCTTTAAAGCCATTTGATAATTTTTCGGTTCAATCTGGCTTATAAAGCAGGTATACAGGCATTCATCGATTATACCTGTCTCCTTAATGCTTGTATAAACACAGGTATGTTCATTCAAGCTACTTCTCGTTTGTACACCTGAGGACACATCACCAATCACATTATCCAAGGGGTGATCTTTATGAATTCTTGTGGTCGGAACAGAACCGACATGCAAATTATCTTCCAAATTAGAAGAGATCTCATCAATGGTTGTTTCATGCTGAGAGTGAAAAGGATTGATAAATTCTTCTTCAGTTGAGGCAGCCGGGGTACCGACATTGTTTGATGAGGAAGGTTGACACTTATCAATCAGTTGTCTTTGCACTAGATTTTCTTCCTCATCGAGTATCATCTTCGTCGCAGCTCTTTCTTCTTCTTCAGAAATCTCCAAATCCGGTACGTTAAACGACTTAAAAAGCTTAACATAGTCGAAAAGCTCAGCAGGTCCATTGCTAGGTTTTGGCGGTTGGTAACTTGTGATGTCAGTGTTACACACCACCTCCACTTTGCAAGTCGAAGTATTGAAGACACGTCGGTTGGGAGTACCAACAACATAACCGACTAATATTCCTTCATCGGCTACTTCTCCAAATTTCGAATTTGTCTTCAAGATCGAACAAGGAGACCCGAATGGTTCAAGACCACTCAAGTTGGGCTTCCTTCCATGCATAAGCTCGTAACATGTTTAACCAAGTCTCTTAACGGTTAACACTCTATTCAGAACATAGCAGGCTGTAGCAACTGCTTCAGCCCAGAACATCACAGGAAGCTTCGAATCTGCCAGCATAGTTCTGGCTCCTTCAATTAAAGTTCGGTTCTTCCTTTCAGCCACTCCATTCTGTTGCGGAGTATACGGAGCGCTGTATTGATGTTCAATTCCTTTCTGAAGACAGAAGATCTCCATTTCAAAATTCTTGAACTCCGTCCCATTGTCACTTCTGATGAACTTTACTGTTTTACTCATGACGTTCTCAACTTTAGTAATCAAATTCTTCACCATTTGAGCCGTCTCATCTTTCAATTTCAGAAAATATACCCACGAATATCGCGAGTAGTCATCAGTGATCACCAAGCAGTAAGAAGTACCTCCTAAACTTTTTACATTCACTGGACCGAAGAGATCCATGTGAAGCAGTTCTAGAGTACTGGCAATAGATTTGACCTTCTTGGTGAGATGGGATTTCTTGTGTTGCTTTCCCTTCTTGCATGCAATACATTTGTCTTCAAAGTTAAAACTTTTCAAGGGAACGCCCATCACAAGCCCATTTTTGACAATGTGGTTCATCTTCCGAAGATGAATGTGCCCCATTCTCCTGTGCCATAGTTCGGATTCTGATTCGCTTGCTTTCGTCATTAAACATGATTCTCCCGAGGCCATTTCAGTAGACCTCATATCCATCACATACGTATTTGTATCACGTGGAGCTGTCATCACTATCCACTCGTCTGGTATCTGAAAACCAGGCTTCAACACGATCGCCTCATTCTTCGTGAAATGAACAGTATACACCTTATCACAAATCTGCGACACACTCAGCAGATTGTGCTTCAGCTCTTCTACAAAATTCACATTCTCAAGTGTCATCTTCCCATTGGACACCGTACCTTTTCCCGTAATTCTTCCTCCACTTTCACCAGCAAAACTAACTCTCGCTCCCTGAACAGGTTTTAAGTCGTGTAACAAATATTTGTTACCCGTCATGTGCCGGGAACAGCCGCTATCTACAATCCAAAGACTGTGGGCAGCCCTATTCAACTGTTCCTGCACAATAAAGCAAAGGATTAGAATCTAGGGACCCAAGACCAATTGGTCTTGGATCTATACATCCCGTACTTCTGCTTTCCAAAGTTAGCATTTGGATAATTCCTGTCAGTCCTGTTAGGATATCTCCTTGGTATTTGAGTGTGAGGCCTTCCAAACCTATGTGTATTGAAAGTATTATATCTAGCAGTTTGGTTATTAGCATTGTAAAACTGAGGTTTGTTTCTGTGAAAACCTGACTTAGTTACATTTCGGAACTTTGAAGGGTTTTCATTTTTAACAGTATTAAAATTACCATTAGTCTTATGCTCAGTTTTAATAGGCCTCACTCCTCTGAATTTCGGCGTCAGAGGACAATCTGCAACAAGATGTCCTAACTTATTACATCTAAAACAACACCTATACTCCATTTTCTTTTCAAAGGTTGTTTTGGATGTCGAGGCAGTGTTACCGGCCGTTCGTCTCACATAAGGTAGGACATACGGGTTGAGTGGAGTACTCTTTTTAGAGTTCTATCTTTTTCTCCACCAGTGGGTAACACTACCTTCTCTTTTGTCTTACCTGATTCGGACAACTTATCCGAATCCGATGAGACTGGACTCGTAACAGAAATATTTACACTTGAAACAGGCGAACTCGTTTCGCCACTACTAACACTTGGTTCTGAACTCGTAACCTTGATTGGAGCTGTCTGAGGAACTTCAAAATCAACAGATTTCTGAACACTAGGGTTAAAAGTGTAATTGTGGTTATATGGTGGTGGAACCTCGTGATAACCAATTCCTCCTCTCTTTGTAGAGGTACCTTGATCACTAACAAGGTGATTAAGAATAGCTGAGGAATTTCTGAACTGTTCTAGTTTTCGGTTCAGTTCCACCACTCTCACCTGGTGGTCAGCAATCTGCTTTTCTCGTTCAGCAATCAGTTTAGTCTTTTCTTCTAAAACCTCATAACTTAGATCAATTACTTCAATTTTTTCAGCAAGTTTTGTTTTTAAGCTTTTAACATGTTTTTCACATGCTTTTATTTTAACTTTGTAACTGTTTTCTCTTGCTTTCGTAAAGTGATGATCTTCTTTAAGAGTTTTAAATTCAGCATCTAAACGAACATACTGATCAGTTATGGTAGCAAGTTGCTCAGACAAATTCTCACATTTAGTACACAAAGATTTAGAACTTACCTCAGAGATTTGATCATTGTTATCTGCCATGAAAGCTTTTTCCTTACCAGTAGCTTTCTCTTCTCCGGTAGTCTTCTCACGTTCTTCATTCTCAACCTTAGCCATATTTGCCTGTTCACTAGTTTCATTTAAATGCAGGTTCCAGTTGTATTCACATGCTTCTCTAGACAGCATGGCATTGACTTCTTTAGTACTCCCAGTGTGCTGTGGAGACCGGCCCTGACCACGTTCAACTCGCTCGTTTCTGCAATCTTTGGCAAAGTGCCCGTTTTGTTGACAGTTATAGCACCTCACCTTGGACTTGTCGAACCCTGGCCTGCCACCAACAAACTTTCTCCCCGTCTTTCTCATGAACTTCTTCACTCTCCTCACTATCATGGCCATCTGCCATTGTAGATCCTTTTCCTCCAGATCATCAGCATCGATCTGGTCGTAGTCTTCATCTAGCATCGCTGGATCAACCACCTTTCCTTGAATATAGTTTTCATATGAAGCAATAAATGAAGCATAGAGGCCAAACTGCTCTTCAGCAGATTTGACGCTCATTGGCATTTTAGAGTAATTATTGCTTGAGGAACTTGAAGATCCATTACTCTGGCTTGCTGTCTGTTGAGTACCACTTGATCCACCCACAACAAAGCAAACATCCCCATTTGAATTTACTGACACATGCCCCTCCTGTGAAGAATTGGCACCCGACTCACCCTTCGAGTAGTAGGCGGCAGAATCAGTCTTTGAACTTGTATTGGAGTTTACTTTAGCACCGTACATGCCCGGATCTTGAACCTGATCCATAGATGTTTCTTTTCTTACCATATTAAGCTCAAAAGTTCTGAGCTTGTTGACCGCGGTTTCAAGATCATAAGTAGAGAAGTCCTTGTCTTCTCTCATCAGTACAGTATACATCTCCCATTTTGGTGGGAGAGCATCGAGAAGTTTCTCCACAATCTCTTCTTCTCGGTATGAAATGGAGTAGTTACTCAATTCAGTCATTAGATGATAATATCGAGTGATAATATCATCAAGAGATTCGTTCTTCAAGTACTTAAAGACTGAAAATTGAGTCTTGAGTAACTTTATCTTTGAGGCCCGAATGCCTACATTTCCTTCGAATCTGCTCTCAAGAGCTTCCCAAAGCTCTCTAGCTGATGTATACTTTCTGAAAGTATGGAGGATCTCCTGTGGAAGAGCCATTGTGATTGCAGCATGAGCCTTGCTTTCGGCTTCATACATCTTCTTCTCCTCTTCTTCCATTTTACTGTATTTCTTGATTTGGTCTCGACCCTCATACTCCATGATCGGTGGAATATATCCATCTTGGATGCATACCCACATTTTCGCATCCTGGTACTTAACGTATTGGATGAACCGATCCTTCCACGCGACAAAATCGGTTCCCTTCAGCAATCTTGGGGCCTTTGTACCTGACCCCGCTTCAACTTCCATCTTGACAAGCTCTGAAATGTTGATCGACGACATCCTTCTTGAAGACTAAGAAACCCGAAAAATTCTGAAAAGGGCGAAGTTAAAAAATTTCTTCTGAACAGTACTGTAGGCGAAGTTAAGGATAACTTCGCTTAAGTAATAACTTCGCTGGATTCTTCTTAAATTCGCGTGACTGAGCTTAGTTGAGAATAACTTCGCTTAGGGTAAGCGAACTTAGAAAGTAAGCGAACTTGAAGAGAACTTCGCTGAACTAGGCGAACTTGATGAGAACTTCGCTGAGTTAGGCGAAGTTGAGGAGGTAGGCGAAGTTGTGAATAACTTCGCTTCTCCTTATATCTTCGCTGAAACCCTACGTATCCTGACGGCAACTTCGCTTGATGAACAGCAACTTTGCCTGACGAACTGAAACTTTCTGCAGATCTGACGGCAACTTCTCCTTATATCTCCTTATACAACGTGTTCTTTGTTTATTGTAACGTGTGTTTGATTGTGTTTAACGTGTTTCGTCTTCTACGCTCGTATCGTCTTACTTAGGGATTCCGCACCTACGTAGAACGAGATATTCCGTGTAGATCCGGCTGGGAACCTACAATTGGTATCAGAGCTTTGGAAAGTGATGATCAATCCCGAGTAACCGTGTTTTTCAAAACCTTGTTGAGCTAAATGGGATGATCAATCCCGAGTAACCGTACAATTATAATTATGGGATATAGGCATGTCCCAATTGTGGATGATCAATCCCGAGTAACCGTACCAGTAAACTACTGCCTATAATAGAGAAAAATAACACAGATTGATTCAAAGAGTAAATACATTAATCTCGAAATAACTCGTTTTCAAATTGAGCTAAATGGGATGATCAATCCCGAGTAACCGTGTTTTTCGTTTTTTACTTTGTTTAAAAAAAAAACGTCACTATCGCTTAGAATTATGTCGGTTGCTTCAGTTTGAAGGACATATCTTCGGATATGTTTGGTCCTCATTTCTACCTGTAGAGTATGAGGATAGCCATTAACCAGATGACTGAAAGTGACCGGGGCGGTTTATGATGTGTTTTTATTCTTTCGCTGAAAATTAGTCGTTCATAATTAGTTAGAAGGACACATACTCGTATGTGGTCGGTCCAGCTGATCCATTGGATCTTCAGGATAGCCGTTTACCTGAAGACTTCGACTTGATCGGGGCGATATAAGTTAAAAATATTTTTAAAAAGGGAGATGAAATAATTTTTCAAGTCTACTGCTTCGTAAGAAGTATCTATACAATGTTTAAAAGAAAATTGATCCAACCTTGGAAAGTGATGAACAAACTGATTCTGTGTGCTTAACTAGTGAAGTTATTAGACCTAAAAGACTTTAGAACAGTCATTGTATGTCATGGTAGCTTTTTATGGTGCGTAAAAGTAGAAGTGATACTAACTAAATCTCCTCGATTTTACGTGGAAACTCCTTAAGAGTTGTGCATGTCTCCATATATATCTTTCCGAATGATAGGCAGAAAAGCGATTACCCAGTCATACACGAGCCCGTGGGTGTTCTGATTCCCGAGAAGATGGTGTGTCAAGAAACTGCAGTGATCCAGATTCGGGACTTGCAGTAGTTTACTTGAAGCTGTGTAAATCTTATTATTTAAAAAAAAATTATTATTATGTGTTACTAAGACATTCTAGAGCTTATAATGTTAATACTTCTCAATCAAGATGCAAGAAAGAGAACGGGAAGAAGAGTCTAAAGATCGAAGAGTACTTACTATTTAATCAGACACTACGGGTCGAGGTCAACTCGGGGTGACTTGGGGAAAGCCAAATAAGCTTTGAGAATAGATAGGAGGCATCACAATCTCTGATGTGTTGCCTATTTAAGTTTTGAGCTTAATTGAACCTAACCCGTATCACAGAAACGATGAAAACCATTTTAAGTTATTTACCTGCTTACAACCTGTTTCTTTATGTCATAATACAGCTGAACATGGATCTATGTGACAGTCACTTAATTAGTATGATTCCTGTTCGGATCTTTTCTAAAACATGTTGGTCCCCGACTAGACTGAAATTTGATCCCGTGTACTTTATTTCTAAAAATTTATTCTACTTATGTCGTTTTATGATTTTATACCTGGTTACTTGCTTCTTGATCGGATCAGTTAACTCTTTAAAGGAAGTTTTAAAAGTTAATGGCATAATGTTCAATTCATAAGGGTCTGTTTGGTAAAGTTTCATATTGAGCGAAGTTGAGGAAACAGGCGAAGTTATGGGACAGGCGAAGTTAACCCTAACTTCGCCTGTATAACCTTGACCCTATATAAAGAAATTTTTGGTCAAAGCTCAGTATTATTTTTCAAAACCCGGCGAACTTATTCTCAGTTAACCCTAAGCGAAGTTACTCTTAGAATCAATCTGTGTTATTTTTCTCGATTTCAACTCGTGTTAAAGGTGTGTAGGGTTGTTGTATCTTATAATCTATGTTAATGGCGTTAATCAAAGGTCATTTCGACCCGATTCGTGACCCCGTTCTTTCAAACATCCAACACCCGCTTTTCAAAATTGTTTTAACGTAGTCGTATTCAACTAGATCGTGTTGATCTCCGTCGAAACATGTTTGGTTGAGTCCGCAATCTCCAAATTGACCAAAATCATTTCGTTTGAACGTCTAAACTATTTCCGATTCATATTCAGGCGAAGTTACAGTTTAGGCGAAGTTATCCTTAACTTCGCCTAAGGTTTAACTTCGCCTGATATTTAATTATTTAACTTCGCCTGGCCCTTTTTATTTAACATTTATCAGGCGAAGTTCAAGTTAAGGCGAAGTTATTACCAACTTCACCCCACCCCTAACTTCGCCTATACAGAATAAATCATAACTTCGCTCATGGTAACAAGCGAACTTGTGATTTGACTCGACGATTCTCTAACTTAGACTGTTTTTGTTGCAGAAATGGCAGCTGTAGCTGGAGCAGGTGGTGCAGGTGGTGACGAAGGAGGAGATAGCAATCGGCAGTTTTTCCCGGGGCATAACATGTACATAACTTTGGACCCGGATGCGAGCGGTGTTGATGATTTCCGCGAGATCATCACGTTTCTTATCCGCTCGCGTATCTTCCACGCTATTACCACAACACTGCCTATATCTTTGCCAAACATAGAAGATTTCTGGCAGACAGTGGAGTATGATTGTCGAGTCGAGCCCCAGGTTATGCGTGCAACGGTTAACAATCAGATAGTGCAGTTCTCATCTGAGCAGATCAGGGTGGCTTTGCAGTTTGGGGATGAAACGAGAGACGATCCTACAGACTTCGTGGCTCCATTCAGAGATGGTGCTTTTCTGAGAATGGGATATTCTTGTCTATTGGGGGATACTCAACGACGAAAGGGATTCTTGTTAGACCAATGGCGATTTCTTATGCACGTGATGATCGTGTGTATGTCAGGGAGAAAGGCTGGTACAGATGGAATGGGTGCGACCATGTAGTCGGCAATGACATCACTGACTTACAATAAGCGTTATAGCTTTAGTCAGATGGTATTCTACGAGATAGACCGTCAAAGACGAGCGGTGGCGCGTGAGAGATTTCTGATGTATCCAAGATTCCTTCAAAAGATTTTGAATCACGTTGCTCCCATGTTACCTCAGCGCCGCCCAATTAGATATGTGGAGAGTGTAAGCAAGAGAATCTTCGCCCAGTGCAGATCATCAAGTGCAAGAAGTAAACCTGAGCTCCGTCCTCGACATACTCCATTATTTGGGTATTTGATCAATCCAGAGTATGTTGCAGCTCGTGGGGACGAGTTTCGGGATCCGGCACCACAACAGGCTGGAGCACCTCAACCACCACCTGAGGTACAACAAGCTTTAACTGCTGCTCCTATTGTGGCACCGGAGGAAAATGTAGACCTTGACGCTGCTTTTGGCGGTCAAGGTTTCTTCGATATGGAACGTGTTGATCCTGAGGAAGAGATGCAAGTCACGGTTGCACGGGTTACTAGTGTGAATGTTGCTATGGCAGCTACGACGGAGGCTGATTCTGATTCCTCAGATGATGATGTGCTGAAGCTAGACGGATTTTAGTTACACAAGAAAGGATTCATGGGAAGAGGAAGAGAGACACCGATGACAGTGATTCGGACTTTGAGGAAGATTTATATCAGTTGGTCCGTAGATCGAGAAGAGAAAGGGCAGGTGCAGGTCCGGGAGCTGGTGAGAGCTCAAGGGTGGTTCGTTTCACTCCGCCCGCACTGTCTGGTATGACTATAGTATCTACACCATTGCCAGTTACAGGGCCAATCGCCACGGATGTTCCCGTGGTGACTACCTCATCTTCCTTCGGCATCCCACCCACTACATTCCAGCTCTCGGCTCCGGAGATTGTGTCCTTGCCACCTCCGACTCTTACTCCAACGGAGGTTGTAGCAAGGTTTGTTGAGTCGACAGTTGTTGCTACTGCAGAGTTGTCGGTTATGATACCTCATGCGGTTACGTTTCCACCTGTTTCTGAGGTGCCGGTTACATTGGGAATCCCTCCTCCGTACGCTCAAGACATATCATATATGAGGTTTGATTTCGATGCAACCTTATCCGACTCGGAAAGAATCGCAGCGCTGGAAAGGGTCGTGGCAGAACAATCAAGGGTAAATCTTATCCAGACTCATGCTATTCAGCGTCTCGTTGCGGAGAATCAGATTCAGTCGTCCCTCCTGATCGAACATGGTAAAATAATTAATGCCTTGAAACAGTTCTTGGCATCTTAGGGGGAGATGAGCTGTAAAGGTGACGAGCTGAGGACAAAAAAGAGCAACGATCGAGACGATGATCCCAATGCATCGAAAGGTGCAGGTGGAGAGTTGCCAAGAACTGAACAAGCTCTTGGGACTTCCACATCTCAGGGGGAGTCAACGAGTGCAGCTGGCGGTTCAGGGGGCGATGATGTGGTGGTTGTGGATGCTGAGGAGGTGTTAGATGATGTTATAGGTGATGAGGATGTGTTACCGTTGGAGGAGATAGAGAAGATAGGGGCTGAGATCATGATTGATAGTGAAGTTGAAGAAGGAGAGATTGTGGAGGACAACATTGAACATGAAATTCCAACGGTTGAAAAGTCAGATTTGGGTCAAGATACGGGATGTGATGAGACAGAATGGGAGGAGCAGCCAAGATGGAAAGAAGGCTACGCTCAGTGGTTCGAAAAGACTAAGAAACCGGCGGTCCCTACTATGTTCAAGAAAAGTTACAACATCAGGGGTTATGCTGAATCGAAAAAGGGGATTATATGCTGGTTATATGATGAGCAGTTGAGGCTTTTTGTGATTAAACGGTATGATGGGGTTCAGTATTTCAAGAGGTTGTTGAGATCGTTGAATACGTTGCCTGAGTGTGAAGTGAAGGACTTAGCCTGGTTGGGGTTGATAAACAGAAGTGATGATAACATGGCTAGGATCATTGGAAAGATAGTCTGGAAGGAAAGCATAAAGGAGAAAAAGTTCGAGCTGTTGAAACCACATAAAGGAAAGCTCGTTGAAGACAAAGACAGAGGAATGAGAGCAGATGGCAAGCCTTGGATGATAATGAAGTATAAGCCGATCCGGTGTCTAAAAGAAGTGCCGATGAAACAAATGCCCAAGGATGTGCTCAAAGATCTAAAATGGTGGTACGTTGATTGTGAAACAGCTGAAGCTGTAATGGAAGATGAAGATGAACAAGAGCTGATGATAGTATATGATCCTATGCATTTAGTGAATTTGTCTCAAGCTGATCTGCAGGTGCTGAACGAGAAAAAGATATTTTACATTCCTGCTTGGAAAAAAGAAGCAAAGAAATATCAAAGAGTAGTTTCAGTTTGTGTACGAGAAGGCGTTCATGCTTGAAGATGGAAGATACAAGATTTTTGGGATTACGAGACACGTGTTTGAAGATAGAGATATGAAGCTACTGCCAAGGGAGAGTCTGTTGGTACATGATGTCAGCAGTTCAGTATCTAGTATCTGTAATCGAGTTAGTATGTTTTGTATTTAGAATTAAGCGAAGTTGTCTCACAAGTTCGCCCGATATGGGCGAACTTGTTGAACAAGCGAAGTTAGTGACAACTTCGCCTAAACATGTTAGGCGAAGTTGTCGAATGTTATATAGGTTGAGGTTACGGCTTGTTTGAAAAAGTTGTTCAGTTTTGTGTAATCGGTGATTGATATATCACGTGTTATCAGTTGCAATACAACGTGTTCTTTGTTTATTTTAACGTGTGTTTGATTGTGTTTAACGTGTTTCGTCTTCTACGCTCGTATCGTCTTACGTAGGGATTCCGCACCTACGTAGAACGAGATATTCCGTGTAGATCCGGCTGGGAACCTACAATAGTGATGTATTGTGTGGCCAAACATATCGTATAGACACTGGAGGTTATTGTTAATGTGGCTAAAAATGTGAAGTTGCCACTCAAACACTCTTTTGTAGTTTGTGGTGTGGCCATTGTCTTACCGTTTTTCATGCATAATGCTATTCGTAATTTAAAGTGTGGCTATTCTTAAACTTTTCGTCACACATAGTGATTTTTCCAATGACGTTTGATCTCGTTCCGCCACAAAAACAAAAACCAAGTGATGAAAGGGTGGCCAATGTTTTTGGTACCCTTTCATCACACAAAAATGTTTTTGTTGTGGCTAATGGTCATTTATAAACTCTAATTTTTGTAATTTCAGGTGTGGCTATTGTCTTACTTTTTGCCACACCTATTTAATGTGTTCTATGTGGCCAAATTGTGTGTAATTAGGCAATATATAATTATTTTTATTTTTTGTGCAGTAATATTAAACAGCTATAAGTAAGCATGACAAAACAAAATTAGAAACAATTTACTAACAATAATATTCACTTAAGCAAATGTATGTGCAAAATATCTTACAAAATACAAAAATAACGACTACCTACATACTAGCTAAGGCGTTGGTTTTCTTGGCACTTGTTGGTGCATAAATGTCAGTAGTTCATATGTCTAATGTCTGTAATCGAGTCTGTAATATTGTTTATGTATTTGTTTGTTTAAAGCGAAGTTGTTGACAAGTTCGCTTAGGCGAACTTGTTAACCAAGCGAAGTTGTTGACAAGTTCGCTTAGGCGAACTTGTTAACCAAGCGAAGTTATGGACAACTTCGCCTGAAGCGAAGTTGTCGTGTATTTATATAGGTTACGGCTTATTGTTTAGGAGATTGGTTTAGGTGGTTCAAGTTGTTCGTGTAAGTCAGTTATTGTTTGTGAGTCAAGTGACGTGAGGTCGAGAGTCTGTAACTGTGATTATATCACGTGTTGAGTTATTAATATAACGTGTGTTTGTTCGTATCGTATTCGTGTGTTCGTGTGTTTGTGTTCTACGTCCGTAACGATCTACGCAGGGATTCCGCACCTGTGTATATCGGGATATCTCGTGTGATCCGTCCAGGGAACCTACAATTGGTATCAGAGCTTTTGCTCGATTGTGTGGTTCGGGATATTCACGCGGGTGTAGAATTCGTCCCGTTTCGACTTTTCGCGGGATGTGTTTTCGGTGTTTTTGCTCATTCTAACCTCCTACCAGTGTGTTCAAGCCTTTAAACCGTCAAAAACCTCGTTAAAATCCGTTTTACAGATCTGCAGAAACTGTGTTGTTCGTCAGGCGAAGTTGTTGTTCATCAGGCGAAGTTGCCGTCAGGATACGTAGGGTTTCGGCGAAGATATAAGGAGAGGCGAAGTTATTCACAACTTCGCCTACTTTTTCAAGTTCGCCTAACTCAGCGAAGTTCTCTTCAAGTTCGCCTACTTCCTAAGTTCGCTCACCCTAAGCGAAGTTATTCTCAACTTCGCCCAGTCACGCGAATTTAAGAAAGATCCAGCGAAGTTATTACTTAAGCGAAGTTATTCTTAACTTCGCCTACAGTACTTTATTAAATAAAAAAAAAACAAAAATTTTTTTTATTTTTCAGGTTTCTTCTCTTCAAGAAGGATGTCGTCGATCAACATCTCGGAGCTTGTAAAGATGGAAGTTGAAGCGGGGTCAGCTACAAAGGCCCCAATGTTACTGAAGGGAACTGATTTTGTCGCATGGAAGGATCGGTTCATCCAATATGTAAAGTACCAGGATGCGAAAATGTGGGTGTGCATCCAAGATGGCTATATTCCACCTGTAATGGAGTACGAAGGTAGGGACCAGATCAAAAAGTACAGTAAGATGGAAGAGGAAGAGAAGAAGATGTATGAGGCCGAGAGCAAGGCCCATGCTGCAATCACAATGGCTCTTCCACAGGAGATCCTCCATACATTCAGAAAATACACATCAGCTAGAGAGCTTAGGGAAGATCTTGAGAACAAATTTGAAGGGAATGTAGGAATTCGAGCTTCAAAAATCAAATTGCTCAAAACTCAGTTTTCCGTCTTCAAATTTTTGAAGAACGAATCTCTAGATTATATTATCACCCGATATTATCATCTAATGACTGAGCTGAGCAACTATTCTATTTCCTACCGAGAAGAAGAAATAGTTGAGAAGCTTCTCGATGCCCTCCCACCAAAATGGGAGATGTATACTGTACTGATGAGGGAAGACAAGGACTTCCCTACTTATGATCTTGAAGCCACTGTCAACAAGCTCAGAACTTTTGAGCTTAATATGGTAAGAAAAGAAACATCTATGGATCAGGTTCAAGATCCAGGCATGTACGGTGCTAAAGTAAACTCCAATTCAAGTTCAAAGACTGATTCTGCCGCCTACTACACGAAGGGCGAGTCGGGTGCCAAGTCTTCACAGGAGGGGCATGTGTCAGTAAACTCAAGTGGGGGTGTTTGCTTTGTAGCCGGTGGATCAAGTGGTACTAAACAGACAGCAAGCCAGAGTAGTGGCTCTTCAAGTTCTTCAAGCAATAACTACTCTAAGATGCCAATGAGCGTCAAATCTGCTGAAGAGCAGTTTGGCCTCTATGCTTCGTTTATTGCTTCATATGAGAACTATTTGAAAGGGAAGGTTGTTGATCCAGCGATGCTGGATGAAGACTATGACCAAATAGATGCTGATGATATGGAAGAGATGGATCTACAATGGCAGATGGCCATGATTGTAAGGAGGGTGAAGAGGTTTATGAGGAAGACAGGGAGAAAGTTTGTTGGTGGCAGGCCTGGGTTCGACAAGACTAAGGTGAGGTGCTATAACTGTCAACAAAACGGCCGCTTTGCTAAAGAGTGCAGAAACGAGAGAGTTGAACGTGGTCAAGGCAGGTCTGCACAGTACAATGGGAGTAGTAAAGATTTCAGTGCCATGATGTCTAGAGAAGCAGGTGAATACAACTGGAACCTGCATTCGGATGAAACTTTTGAGCAGGCAAATATGGCTAAGGTTGAGAATGAAGAATGTGAGAAGGTCACCGGAGAAGTGAAAGCTACTGGAGAGGAAAAAGCTTTCATGACAGATCTCAAGGACCAGTCCTCCGAGGTATGTTCTAAACCTATATGTACTAAATGTGAGAACTTGTCTGTGCAACTTGCTACCAAAACTGATCAGTATGTTCGTTTAGATGCTGAATTTAAAACTCTTAAAGAAGATCATCACTTTATGAAAGCAAGAGAGAACAGTTACAAAATTAAAATAAAAGCGTGTGAAAAAGATGTTAAAAGCTTAAAAACAAAACTTGCTGAAAAAATTGAAGTGATAGATCTAAGTTATGAGGTTTTGGAAGAAAAGACCAAACTTATTGCTGAACGAGAAAAACAGATTGCTGACCACCAGGTGAAAGTGGTGGAACTGAACCTAAAACTTGAGCAGTTCAGAAATTCCTCAGCTATTCTTGATCACCTTGTTAGTGATCAAGGTACCTCTGCGAAGAGGGGAGGAATTGGTTATCACGAGGTTCCACCACCTTATAACCACAATTATACTTATAACCCTACTGTTCAGAAATCTGTTGATTTTGAAGTTCCTCAGACAGTTCCAATCAAGGTTTCGAGTAAAGAACCAATTGTTAGTAAAGGCGAAACAAGTTCGCCTGTTTCAAGTGTGAAAATTTCTGTTGCAAGTCCAGGCTCATCAGATTCGGAGAAGTCGTCCGAATCAGGTAAGACAAAAGAGGAGAATGTGTTACTCAATGGTGGAGAAAAAGATAAAACTAATAAGAAAAGTACTCCACTAAACCCGTACGTTCCACCTTATGTGAAACGAACGGCCGGTAACACAGCCTCAAGATTCAAAACAACCTTTGAAAAGAAAGTGGAGCATAGGTGTTGTTTTAGGTGTAATAAATTAGGACATCTTGTTGCAGTTTCCCTTCTGAAGCCGCGATTCAGAGGTGTGAGGCCTAATAAAACTGAGAATAAGACTAATACTATTAAAAATGAAAACCATTCAAAATTTCGAAATGTAACTAATTCAGGTTTTCACATAAACAAACCTCAGTTTTACAATGCAAATAACCAAACCACAAGATATAATTCTTTCAATTCACTTAGGTTTGGAAGGTCCCACACTCAATCTCCAAGGTGGTTTCCTAATAGGGTTTACAGAAATTTTGCGAATACTAACTGTGAAAGGCCAAAGTTCGGGATGTATAGATCCAAGACCAATTGGTCTTGGGTCCCAAAATTCTAATCTTTTGCTTTATTGTGCAGGAACAGTTGAACAGGGTTGCCCACAATCTTTGGGTTGTAGATAGCGGCTGTTCCCGGCACATGACGGATAACAAATACTTGTTACACGATTTAAAACCTGTTCAAGGAGGGAGAGTTAGTTTTGCCGGTGAAAGTGGTGGCAAAATTACTGGAAGCGGAACGGTGTCGAATGGAAAAATGACTCTTGAGAATGTGAACTTTGTAGAAGAGTTGAAGCACAATCTGCTGAGTGTGTCGCAGATTTGTGATAAGGAGTACACTGTTCATTTCACGAAGAATGAGGCGATCGTGTTGAAGCCTGGTTTTCAGATACCAGACGAGTGGATAGTGATGAAAGCTCCACGTGATACAAATACTTATGTGATGGATATGAGGTCTACTGAAATGGCCACGGAAGAATCATGTTTAATGACGAAAGCAAGCGAATCGGAATCCGAACTGTGGCACAGGAGGATGGGGCACATTCATCTTCGGAAGATGAACCACATTGTCAGGAATGGACTTGTGATGGGCGTTCCCTTGAAAAGTTTTAACTTTGAAGACAAATGTATAGCATGCAAGAAGGGAAAGCAACACAAGAAATCCCATCTCACCAAGAAGGTCAACTCTATTGCCAGTACTCTAGAATTGCTTCACATGGATCTCTTCGGTCCCGTATATGCAAAAAGTCTAGAAGGTACTTCTTACTGCTTGGTGATCACTGATGACTACTCGCGATATTCGTGGGTATATTTTCTGAAATCGAAAGATGAGACGGCTCAAATGGTGAAGAATTTGATTACCAAAGTTGAGAACGTCATGGGTAAAACAGTTAAGTTCATCAGGAGTGACAATGGAACGGAGTTCAAGAATTTTGAGATGGAGATCTTCTGCCTTCAGAGAGGGATTGAACACCAATACAGCGCTCCGTATACACCGCAACAGAATGGAGTGGCTGAAAGGAAGAATAGAACGTTAATAGAAGGAGCCAGAACAATGCTGGCTGACTCGAGGCTTCCTGTGGTGTTCTGGGCTGAAGCTGTTGCTACAGCCTGTTATGTCCTGAACAGAGTCTTAACGGTTAAGAGGCTTAATAAAACGTGTTACGAGCTTATGCATGGGAGAAAGCCCAATTTGAGTGGTCTTGAACCATTCGGGTCCCCTTGTTCGATTTGAAGACAAATTCTAAATTTGGTGAAGTAGCCGATGAAGGAATCTTAGTCGGTTATGTTGTTGGGACTCCTAACAGACGTGTCTTCAATACATCGACCAGCAAGGTTGAGGTGGTGTGTAACACCGACATCACAAGTTACCAACCGCCAAAACCAAGCAACGGACATGCTGAGTTTTTCGACTATGTTAAACTCTTCAAGTCTTTTAACGTACCGTTTCTGGATATTGCTGAAGAAGAAGAGAGAGTTGCAACTAAGATGATCCTTGATGAGGAAGACATTCTATTACAAAGACAGCTGATTGATAAATGTCAACCTTCCTCATCAAACACTATCGGTACCCCTGCTGCCTCGACTGAAGAAGAATTTTTCAATCCATTTCACTCTCAGCATGAAACAACCATTGACGAGCTCTCTTCTAACTTGGAAGACAATTTGCATGTCGGTTCTGTACCAACCACGAGAATTCATAAAGATCACCCTTTGGAGAATGTGATTGGTGATGTGTCCTCCGGTGTACAAACTAGAAGTAGCTTGAATGAGCACACCTGTGTTTATACAAGCATTAAGGAGACAGGAATAATCAATGAATGCCTGTACACCTGCTTTATCAGCCAGATTGAACCGAAAAATTATCAAATGGCTTTAGAGGACAGCTCGTGGGTCGAAGCCATGCAAGAAGAGTTGGCTCAGTTCAAGAAAATGGAAGTTTGGGATTTGGTTGAAAAACCAAAGCATGTGCATGCGATTGGCACAAAATGGGTGTTTAAGTGTAAGAGAGATGAGAAAGGGATTATCATCAGAAACAAGGCGAGGCTAGTCGTGAAAGGATTTAATCAACAAGAGGGGATTGATTATAATGAAGTGTTCGCTCCTGTCGCAAGGTTGGAAGCCATTAGATTGTTTTTGGCGTTCGCTGCTTATAAGAAGATGAAGGTATTTCAGTTGGATGTGAAGAGTGCGTTTCTGAATGGGAAAGTTGATGAGGTAGTGTATGTTGAGCAACCTCCGGGTTTTCCTGACCCAGACTTTCCGGATCACGTGTACAAGTTGAGCAAGTCATTGTATGGACTACATCAGGCACCTCGTGCCTGGTATTCAACTTTATCAGACTACTTGCTTGAAAATGGTTTTGAAAGAGGGAAGATTGATAGCACGTTGTTCGTTAAGAGAGAAGGAAGCGACTTCCTGCTGGTACAAGTCTACGTGGATGACATTATCTTTGCTGCATCTAAAGTCTCCATGTGTCAGGAGTTTGAGGACGTCATGAAGAAAAGGTTTGAAATGAGTGCTATGGGTGAACTAACTTTCTTTTTAGGATTGCAGGTTGATCAAAAGAAGGATGGGATGTTCATTCACCAGACCAAGTATATCCATGATGTGCTCAAACGATTCAAGATGGAGGACAACACTCCATTCGACACTCCAATCTACGTCTATCACAAATTGGGTGCTGAGTCAGACGGTGATGCAGATGTGGACCCAACTCAGTATCGGGCTATTATAGGTTCTTTGATGTACTTAACTGCTTCTAGGCCTGATATAATGTTTGCTGTTTGTCTTTGTGCTCATTTTCAGGCAAACCCAAAGGAATCTCACATGAAAGGTGTGCAGAGGATCTTGCGGTATCTCAAGGGCAAACTGAAGCTGGGGTTGTGGTACCCGAGAGGAGGAGACTTGGAGCTAGTCGCCTACACAGACTCTGATTATGGAGGGTGCAATCAGAGTCGGAAGTCAACAACTGGAGGATGTCAGTTTCTTGGTGGCAGATTGGTGTCGTGGCAATGCAAGAAGCAGACTTCAGTCGCAAT
Source organism: Bidens hawaiensis (assembly GCF_021521415.1). Taxonomy (NCBI): domain Eukaryota; kingdom Viridiplantae; phylum Streptophyta; class Magnoliopsida; order Asterales; family Asteraceae; genus Bidens; species Bidens hawaiensis. The sequence goes on from NW_027495006.1 coordinate 73,121, forward strand.
TTCAACCTGTGAGGCAGAATACATGGCAGCATCCAACTGCTGCTCCCAGGTTCTTTGGATTCAACAACAATTGCGCGACTATGGTCTGAATCTCTTACTTACTCCTATTTGCATTGATAACACAGCTGCTATCTCAGTAACTAACAATCCCGTGAAACATAGTAAAACTAAACATATTGACATACGTCATCATTTCATACGGGATTGTGCTGAGAAGAAACTGATAGTGCTTGAAAAGGTGGATACGCTTGATAATTTCGCTGATCTTTATACTAAAGCGTTTGACAAAACGAGATTTCAAAACCTTATTGAGTTGAATGGGATGATCAATCCCGAGTAACCATGCTTTTCTTGTTATATTTAGAAAAAAAAAACGTCATTATCGCTTAAAAGTATGTCGGTTACCACAGTTTGAAGGACATGTCTTAGGATATGTTTGGTCCTCAATTCTACTTGTAGAATATGAGGATAGCCATTAACCAGATGACTGAAAGTGACCGGGGCAGTTTATGATGTGTTTTCATTCTTTCGCTTAAAATTAGTCGGTCATATTAATTAGTTAGAAGGACACATACTAGTATGTGGTCGGTCCAGCTGATCCATTGGATCTTCGGGATAGCCGTTAACCTGACGACTTGATTTGATCGGGGCGATTGAATTCAAAAATTTTTTTTAAGGGAAATGAAATTATTTTTCAAGTCTACTACTTCGTAAGAAGTTCGTTAGCTATGTTTAACAGAAAATTGATCCAACCTTGGAAAATGATACATATACTGATTCTGTGTGCTTAACTAGTGAAGTTATTAGGCTTAAAAGGCTTTAGGACAGTCATTGTATGTAAAACCCCGTAACCGCAGCGGAACGTACACGGGATGCAACAGACACATTTGATATCAACAGCATTGTTTATAAAGAAAACACCACTACATTAATTTAAACGTATTACATTGTTCTGAGTTTCATAACCATCTAAACGTTATCACATAAGTGTTACCGATAGTACATTAACATATTTAATGCAAAATATAGATCTCTAGACTTCCACAAAATAGCACACAGCATCGAACACATATCACTCATTCCAATTTGAGTGTACCTAGAAAGCATGTAAAGAAAACGGGTCAACTACGAATAGTTGGTGAGTTTCACTAATTTAAATAAACCATGACAAATCATTATAAAAATCATAAATAAGCGATGTAATTATACTGAGTTCACAAGTGAAAAACTCTGTTAACCCCGAAACACATCAAATTACCCCTGGGGACACTGTTAACCCAGAAACATATCTAATAACCTTTGGGGACACTGTTAACCCAGAAACATATTTAATAACCTCTGGGGGCACTGTTAACCCAGAACATTTCCAATATCCTCTGGGGACACTGTTAACCCAGAAATACATTTAATAACCTCTGGGGACACTGTTAACCCAGAACACTGTTTCGGGCCTTACAATTAGCAACTCAGTTAATTACCATCTTAATACATTACCGTACGATTTCCGTACAATAAACATTATATAAATACATTCGTTTCCATGCGATTAGCATGTACTTAAACACTTTGATAGAAACATGCTTTCCGCCCCGGGAAAATATTTAAAACAGTTCAGTAAAAAGGGGCTCGTGAAAACTCACCTTCTTGTGAGCAAGATGTACTACTGTGCACGGCTACTGGTACAGATCTGTAATACGATCCCCAAATCGTTACTACACAATTTCTATCAATATAACTTAAATTCGTGTTAACCGGTACGTCTGGGGACACTGCTAACCCAGTACCGCACACGATCCGGGGACAATGTTAACCCCGAAATACTTTTCAGGACTTAGATTGTGATATCACCTAGAGTTCTTTAGTCAAAACTACCGTTAGTTTGTTTTCTCGTTTTGCGTGCCTAGCACGGTTATCCGTCTTTATGTTTACAAAAATAAGTTTGACCACACACGACCCGAAAATAGTTATTATTGATATTTTCATTAAAGTGGTGAAATTAGAGCTCGGTTAGACACCCCGTTTGGCCGCGGGGCCCGTTTCCGTCTTTAATACACAGGAAACGGTTAAATCGGGTAAAATTACCCAAATCATCCGAATTATTTTCGGATGATTTATTTTTACTTGATTAACTTAGTTTCATAAAAATCATCCATTTTTAAGGTTTTCAAACACCAGTCAGCTCGCTTAGGCGAACTTTGCCGGTTTACTCGTTTTAAGCTTTAAAAGTTTGTTTTTAAGTTCCATTTAGCACAAATAAATATCCGTTTAGTCTCGGACCTTGAAATTTTGTACAAACCATATTTTAACAGTAAGGAATTTTATAAAATTTTTCCAGAATTAATTTTTATATCTAAAATTTATTTAACCATTTTTAAACGTCATTTAAACACCAAATATGACGAAAATACCAAACGACCTTCGAAAAATCCCAAATTTTTCTGGGATGACCCCTGTCACCCACATAGTTCCCTGTAATTTTTCCAGAACCAAAAACTTATTTTTCATGCCATTTTTACCAAAACCGAGCTAGAAATCCCTAGAACTCGTTTTACCGAAAAGCCTTTTTAGACTTCTCCAATGAACCTGAAATTTTGTGTGTGACTTTTATATGTTATAAAAAGCTTATCTTAAATTTTCCAGAATTGTTCATGATGTTTAGCTATTTTTCACCATTTTTGGCCAAAACCGAGCATTAAATTCACCAAATATTCATCCTTTATCCAAAAATTACCAAACATTCACAGATCTCATATTTTCATGTGTAGATCATCTTTGTGAAATTTCGTGACCCAACTCTAGGTCTATCACAATCTGTCCAAATTATCTAAATCATACGAAAACCGAACTATCTTGTGTTTTCTAGCGTTAGATCGCAAAGATCTTGGTTTCTAGCCTTTGCTAGCCACTAGATACAACACTTACAAGCACAATAACACCACACCAAGCAAGTTATACCCACAATCAAGCCATTTCTTTCATGGTTTCGATTAAAACATCAAAACAAAGATTTTGACCGTAAAAATTCGTTTTTGACTCTTTTAACTACTTTCTTGGACCAAGATCCTTTGTATAACTTGTATACATCACTTGATCCTCCAAGAATCGGTTTCATCTCGGGTTTTCACCCATTTTTCATTTGAAACCTCATTTCTTTGTAAATGAACCAAGAAAAGAAGATAAACACGATCACAACTCGGTTTTTACCTTGTGTTCTTGCTTAAAAACTTAGGTTTTGGATGGATGTTGAAGAGTGTTGAGAGGATTTGGAGAGTAATATTGGAGAAAAAAGAAAAAGTGAATGTGTATGTGTGTAGCATGGACCGATCGGTCCATGTTATGTTAGTGGGGGGGGGGCCCACATCTCCAACCATAGCCACACATTCGGATTGTGTAATCCGGATAATGTTGTGGATAATCTGGTTCAGTTCGTTTTTCGGTTTAAACGTTTAATTCCGCTCAAAACGAGGCCAAAACGGTCGTTTTTCGGCTTAAAAATGAAATTTATATAAAACTGATTTAAAAACTTTAAAAACTTAAACCATGACGTTTATTGACTCAACACATCATATTGTCGGTAATTGTGCATCTTTTTCGGCTTGATCGATCGTCTCTTGCTTGGTTTGATATTAAAGGTTTCGTTTAACGTACCGACGTACCATTAAATCGAAATCCTTTTTCTATGCTATAATTAACTCATCCCGAAGATTTAATACTTCGTAAACCTTACTAAACATCATATATTTCGTATATAATGTAATCCCCGATTCGTTCGGGTTTCAATAACCGTTCATAGGTTAATCGTAATTCCAATACGACTATCTGTATATTCGAGTATAATTCGTACGGTGAATCTTATATACTCGTATAAACACATTATAATTCATATATTCAGTATTGAATAACATGTAAATAGTATATTTCGGCTAGGGTATACCTGAATTTGCCGGAATCGTTACATTATATGTCATGGTAACTTTTTATGGTGCGTAAAAGTAGATGTGATACAAACTAAAACTACTTGATTTTACGTGGAAACTCCTTACGAGTTCTGCATGTCTTCATATATATCTTTCCGAATGATAGGCAGAAAAGCGATTACCCAGTCATACACGAGCCCGTAAGTGTTCTGATTCCCGTGGAGATAGCGTTTGAAGAAACTGCAGTGATCCAGATTCGGGACTTGCAGTTGGTTACTACTCTGAAGTCTATGTAAAGTTTATCATAAAAAAAAAATATATATATATATATATATATATGAGTTATTGAAACATTTTAGAGTTCAACATAACAAGACTTCTTAATCATGGAGTAAGAAAGAGAACGGGAAGCAGATGAAGAGTAATTACAAACTTAATCAGACACTAAGGGTCGAAGTCAATTCGGGGTGACTTGGGGAAAGCCAAATACGATTTGAGAATAGATAGGAGGCATCAAAATCTCTGAGTTTTTGCCCACTTAAATTTTGAGGCTTAATCGAACCTAACTCGTATCACAGACACGATGAAAACCACTTTAAGTTATACCTGCTTACAACCTGTCTCTATATGTCATAATACAGCTAAACACGGATCTATGTGACAGTCACGTTGTTAGTATGATTCCTGTTCGGATCTTTTCTAAAACGTGGTAGTCCCTAACTAGACTGAAATTTGATCCCTTATACTTTAAATTTTTAAAGTTTTTGTACTTAGATAGTTTTATGATTTTTTAACTGTTTACTTAGAATTGATCATGTCATTTATTTCTTAAAGGGAAGTTTTAAAGAGTTAATTGAAAAATGTTCAAATTATAAGGTTTGATTTTGTAAATATAGGCGAAGTTGTGAATAACTTCGCCTAGGCGAAGTTATCCGTAACAGAGCAATCTGTGACTATTCAACGCCTAGTAGAAGAAAATCAACTACAGTCATCCCTTCTGGTTGAGCATGGGAAAATTATAGATACCTTGAAGGAGTTCTTGGCATCTCAGGGGGAGATGAGCTGTAAAGGCGACGAGCTAAGGACGAAAAGAAGGAATGACAAAGACGATGATCCCAATGCATCGAAAGATGCAGGTGGTGAGTTGCCAAGAACTACTCTAGCTCTTGGTACTTCCACAGATCAGGGGGAGTCTGCCGACGCGGCTGGTGGTTCTGGTGGTGATGATGTGGTGTTGGTTGATGATGAGAATATAGGTGATGACGTGATTGATGCGTTGAAAGGACTAGATGATGATATGTTCAGCGATGATATATTGTTTGATGAGGATGTGCTGCCGAGTGATGTGATTGAGAAGATCGGTGAGCAGATTGAGATTGAGAATGAGATTGAGGAAGGAGAGATAGTAGAGGAAAATGTCGAACATGACATTCCAGAGGTTGAGAAGGCCGATATGGGTGATCAGACGGCAGTTGAAGATACTGAATGGGAAGAGCAGCCGAGGTGGAAGGAAGGATACGCTCAATGGTTCGTCAAAACGAAGAAACCGGCAGTCCCTACCATGTTCAAAAAGAGTTACAATATTAAGGGCTATGCTGAAGCAAAGAAAGGGATTATATGCTGGATTTATGATGAGCAGTTGCGGCTCTTCGTGATTAAACGATATGATGGAGTTCAGTACCTTAGAAGAATGTTGAGATCGTTAAACACACTGCCTGAATGTGAGGTTAAAGACTTAGCCAGATTGGGGTTGATCAATCGAAGTGACGATAATATGGCTAGAGTCATAGGGAAAATCGTATGGAAAGAGAGCATAAAGGAAAAGAAGTTTGAGCTGTTGAAACCACAGAAAGGGAAACTTGTTGAAGACAAGGATAAAGGTTTGAGAGCTTATGGAAAGCCTTGGATGGTTATGAAGTATAAACCAATCCGGTGCCTTAAAGAAGTACCGATGAAGCTTATGCCCAAGGATGTGCTCAAAGACCTAAAGTGGTGGTTCGTTGATTGTGAGACAGCGGAGGCAGTGATGGAAGATGAGGATGAACAAGAGATCCTTAGAGTTTACGATCCGATGCATCTTGTTAACTTATCGCAAGCTGATCTGAAGATGCTTAACGAGAAAAAGATCTTTTATATTCCTGCTTGGAAGGATGAAGCAAGGAAATATCAAAGGGTTGTGTCGGTGTGCGTTAGAGAAGGAGTGCACTCTTGAAGTTACAGGATTACGAGACAAGAGCTGAAAGATCAAGATATGAAGCTACTGCCAAGGGGGAGTCTGTTGGTGCATAAATGTGTCACACCCCGACTAGGTAGTTGCGGAAGCGTAATATGGGAATGTAACAGATAACACTGGTATCAACAACATTGTTTATAAAGAAATTCATAAACTAATTTACATTATATTACATTGGTAGGTACTATGTTTACAAACTAGGTGAAAAACACATAACCGGTTTACGAGCTTCTTATACAGTATTATATCAGCGTCTATTCACAGCTATTCAACTTTCTTCCTAACACCAAGCATGTAAGCAAATCATTCCACTTTTGCTTTACCTGAAAAGCATGTTAAAACGGGTCAACTACGTCTAGTTGGTGAGTTTCAAGTTTCACGAGTATCAATGAAATCAGTACACGAGTTCGTAAAGTTTACAGTGTGTATGTATAAATGTCTGTGTATGATGCATTATACTAAGCCACAAGTGAAACCGAAACGAGCTATACTGCATGGCCTCTCCTGCCCATGCACTCCTGTTGGCATTTAACAGCCAATTTGCCCCATGTATGTACTATGTCTAACACCACATAGCAGTATGTAAATATATAATGACAATGTGCAACTGGTTTTTACATATGTTCCGGCTTACCCCACCGGCTCTGTCACAGTTGGGTTTGTCAAACCGATAGTACTATCCACACGCCACCGGCACGAAGTTAATCACTTGTGTTTGTGGGGACTTGTCAAGTGTTAGTACTTAGATAATCCACATCATCACACGTTTTCAAGTATATCAGTATATGTAAACATGCTTTTCACCCCAAAAGTTCGTAAAACAGTTTAGAAAGTGGGGGTCGTGAAACTCACCTTATCGTAGTTCGCACAGAAATCACGTATCAAATAGTCAGATGTCTCGTTTATAGCCTGATTCCTATAAACGGTATCGTATCGTTAATACTAGTACAGTGTTCAAGCTAAGTCGGGCTGTATAGATAATCTGGGTATAGCTGTTAGGCCCAGAACATGACCATAGTCTTAGATTGTGACGTTGTATACTATGAAATGTTTAAAACTGGATTTGGCTCAGTTTCACCGTTTTCCGAGCCTAGCTCAGTTGATCGTTTATACGTTTCGGGATTAGGTAAGATCACATAAAACTTAAGTAAATGTATTGATTAATAAAATAATTTGATTTATGAAAGAATTTTAAGGTTTCGGTGTCTGGTTTGATCGCAGGGTTCGTTTCCGTTTTCACACGGGTTTGATTATACAAAACGCGCACAATCCACCCGATTTGTCCGGAATTCTCGTAAAAAGTTCGTTTTTATCAATATCATTCAAAAATATGATATTTGACCACTTTTGACATTTTGACATACCAGTCAGTCCGTTAAACACAAAACTGCCGGTTTCGTTAAAACAATTATAATTTAAATCTTTGATTAATCATAACTAAATGTGTACTTATATATAAATTATGCAAATTTTTGTAAAAATACATTAATACATGGAAAATTTTATAAAAATATTTTCAGAAATTTTATGATTAATTATTTATTTATAAAAATTCATTTAATAGGTTATAATCGTGTAATAAATGGCCCGTTTATATCAAACGACCTCCGAAAAATCTGATAATTTTTACTAATGACCTCAATGTCATTACATAGTCCCTGCAAAATTTCCAGAACCTAACTCTTTTGACAAAATGCCTTTTTGTGCGTTTTTCGGCTGTTAAAATTCGGTTAGGCCATGATCGCACAAACCATACTTAGACATTTCCAATGATTCCCAAACTTTACCAGTGATCTTACCATCCCATATCAAACTCCAAAACCAAGTTTCATAATTTTTCAATAAGTTTAGCTATTTTTCCCAAATAAACGCTCATAAACGGGAATAAATTCACCAAATATTCTCCGTTTATCGAAAAATTACCAAATTTGAACAGGGACTCATTTATATGATCCCTAATGTCCCTGAAAATTTTCACAAGCTAACAACAAGCACGTCACAACCTAATACTAAACAGCCCCTAAACGAGTATTACGGGTTTACCTTGTCGGTTTTCGATGAATTTTGCTAGCTTAAACGACTTTCCGGGTCTCGGGTTGCAAACTCAGTATATCTACATATCATATAACATCAAACCAAGCATAAATCATCCATGTAACAGCCTTGATAATTAGGGTTTCGGTTTTGGGTTCAAACCGAACTTTCTAATCGTAAAAACGTTGTATTCATGTTCTAATCCGTGTTTTTGACCAAAAAAGTATATGTTCCTGGTTTGTAAACATGTTTAACATCAAAACATAATTTTAGTTGATTTTTAGGGTTTTTGGATGGTTAAACATGTTTAACACTAATCAAAACATGTTTATATGATAATCATATGGATCAAACTTTGTTAAAACTTGGTAGAATTGAATCTTACCTTAGGGTTTTTGAAAGGAGTTGATAGAGCAGAGGTTGGGAGCTGCTATGGACTTCAAATGGTTTGTATGTTAAAATGAATAAACAAGCTTGTGGTGTAAGCTTTATAAAAAAAAACATGTGGGGGAGTTAAGGGCTGGCCGATCGGAACTATGGATGGGGCCTTAATGGGCTGTTTTGGCCCATTAAACTATACACACAAGCCCAAACATGAAAAGCCCACTTTAAATTTAGTTCGGGTCCGGTTTTTCGCAAGAAAATTAATTCGGGTGTGAGAAATAACGTAAAAACGTGTGTTTTTCAGCTTATTTTTGTAAAATAAGAAAAACGTACTGACTCGTTGTAAAATTCCAAAATATTTTCACGGATGGCTTAGGACATGTCATATAAGTGTTTTATAAATATTTTTCGGCTTAACGGATGCTACAATGCTTGTTTTGACATTAACGATTGCGTTTAAGCTTATAGCGTATCGGTAAACGAAACCTTTTTCGTTTAAAGAGTTTTAAACGTACCGAGTCCTAAATATCAATATGTTAGCCTCTATAACATATATATAACTCGTATATGACCCCTCAGTATGTATACTGGTCATAATTAGTATCGGTCGGTTACTCGTTTAAGCACTACGAATTAACCGATTTATCGTTTTCTTGTTACGTAAAGAATATAGTGTACCTCGTTTTGTCATGAATGTCACATTCTCCCCCCGTTAAGAAATTTCGTCCCCGAAATTTAATGTGTCATCGGTTTTCTAGGGAACAGGTGTGGGTATTTCTTTCGGAATTCGTCCTTTCGTTCCCAAGTATATTCGGGTCCTTGTTTTGAATTCCACCGAACTTTTACCAAAGAAATTTTGTTGTGTCGTAACTGATTGGTTTTCCCGTCTACAATTTCTACCGGTTCCTCTACGAAGTTGAGTTTTTCGTTGATCTGAACATCTTCCAGTGGTACTATTGTCGTTTCATCAGTCAAACACTTTTTCAGATTCGATACATGAAACACGTCGTGAATAGTGCTCAGTTCTAAGGGTAGTTTTAATCGGTAAGCTGTGGGACCAATTTTTGCAACAATCTCAAAAGGTCTGATGTATCTCGGGGCTAGTTTACCAGTTTTTCCAAATCTTATAACACCTTTCCATGGCGATACTTTTAAAAATACCTTATCACCTATTTCAAAAGATAACGGTTTTCTGCGAACATCGGCATAACTCTTTTGTCGGTCACGGGCAGCTTTCAATTTTTGTTTAACCTGGTGGATCTTATCGGTGGTTTCCTGAATTAAATCGGATCTTGAAATTTGAGTATCACCCACTTCTGTCCAACATAGTGGTGATCTAAATTTTCGCCCGTATAGAGCTTCATAAGGTGCTGCTTGTATACTACTGTGATAACTGTTATTGTAAGAGAATTCGATGAGCGGGAGGTGTTGATCCCAATTCCCTTTAAAGTCCAGTACACAAGCACGAAGTAAATCTTCTAAAGTTTGGATGGTTCGTTCGGATTGACCATCAGTTTGGGGATGGTAAGCCGTACTTAGATCGATTCGGGTTCCCAAGGCTTCTTGTACTGCTTGCCAGAAATGTGAGGTAAAGTGACTGTCTCGATCGGAAATAATAGAAAGAGGTACTCCGTGTCGAGATACTATTTCATCGATGTAAATTTGAGCGAGTTTTTCGGTGGTGTAGTTGTTACGGATGGGAATAAAGTGTGCGGATTTGGTTAGCCGATCCACAATTACCCAAATTGCGTTGTGTCCTCTAGAGGTTTTAGGAAGGTGTGTCACAAAGTCCATGGTAATTTGTTCCCATTTCCATTGTGGGATTTCGGGTTGTTGTAACATTCCCGAAGGTTTTTGATATTCCGTCTTTACCCTTGCACATGTTGCACATTTACTTACATACACGGCTATATCCTTTTTCATACCAGGCCACCAGTAAAATTCTTTGACATCCCTATACATCTTATCAGCACCTGGATGAATAGAATATTTGGATTTGTGTGCTTCATCAAGTATCAGCTTTCGGAGTTTATGAAGTGTTGGAATCCAGACCCGGTTTTTGTAATAGTATACTTCATCGGTTTTCTTCTCAAAATTCTTTTCATTTCCATGTAGTTCTTCTTTTTCTAGCTGATCTGCCTTCATCGGTTTTTGCCTCATCTTGTGCAATGCGAACTTGTTCGGTTAGGCTACTTTGAACAATCATTCCGAGTGCTCGTACCCTTAATGGTTTGATTCTGTCTTTTCGGCTTAAAGCATTGTTAGGACATGAAATGTCATGTGTATGTCCCCAGTTCTATCAGGATGGTTCGATATGAAAATAACGATCGTGAAACCAAGTTAACGGACTGAAAATGTCAAAAGAAACTGATTCGATCGAATCAGTGACTGATTCGATCGAACCAGGACTCATTCGATCGAATGAGATACTCATTCGATCGAATCAGTATACGATATATAAACGAAACTTAGGAAATTTCACAGAGAGAGCATACATTCCACACAGTCACGAACCTGCTACTGCCGAAAATCCTCTCTGCCAATCTTCGTCGTGTCGGTCTTTTCCTCCGTCCCTAGGTGTCAAACCGTCTTAGGAATCGTAACCGTGCGTTGTTGATCACCACCGAATCGCCGTGTTAGAGGATTCCGCACTCTAACACGTTGCCCCGTGAATCGTTGGGAAACCGTGTCCCGCACCGGTCCGACAAAGTGGTATCAGAGCCTTTGGTTCTTGATTCACGTTAGATTCGTGGTGAAATTCGTGTTTTTCTCGCGAAAATCGTAATTTTTGCCGGAAAATTCCGAATTTTTGGTGTTTTTGATCTTGGTGTTCGTCGTGTTCTTGTCAAAATCTGTTAAAATTGTCATATTTTGGTGTTTTGATCTTAGAATTGTGTGTTAAAAGTTCGAGTTTTGTCAAGAACGTTCTTCGCGTTCTTCGTGTTCTTCGTATTTTTGGTGGTTTTGATCCGTTTTTTGGTTGGTCTTAAGTTGTTTTTGTGTTAAAAGTCATATTTCGATCTTAATTTGCCTTTTGATCTTTCAAAATTCGTGTTTTTGATTCAAAATTCGAAAATCCGTCAAAATCTTCTAATTTTAGAATTTCCAGAAATTTCGATCGAACCAGTCTATTTTTGGAACTCATTCGATCGAATAGCCTTCCTATTCGATCGAACAAGTTTGAACTTTGACCGAATCAGTTTTTCCCGCCGAGAATTACTCCTAGTTCATTCGATCGAACCAGATTTGTTCATTCGATCGAATTATTCACCATTCGATCGAATAAGTCTTTTATTCGATCCGCCGATTCGATCTTTGTCTTATTCGACTGTCAGAACCCGTTCGATTGAACCAGAAACTCTTTCGATCGAACCTCTCAACCCATTCGATCGAACCAGATTCACATTCGATCGAATAACTTTCAGAAGATCAGATCTGTATTTCAGAGAGACATTCGATCGAACCAGAACACATTCGATCGAATAGGTCACTCATCCGATCGAATCAAACCCATTCGATCAACAGTTCAACGTTAAAGCAAAGAAACAAAGATGGCTGCAAGTTCGAGTACCAACAAGAGGATTCAATCGATTCTCGAAAGTGATTCTGAATCGGGAAGCTATAACAAGCCACCAAAGCTAATGACTTTAAACGATTTTACAACCTGGAAGACAAGATTTCAAATTCATATAACAGGTGTAAATCCTGGACTTTGGGAAGCTGTTCAGACAACTTGGGTGCATCCGACAAATGATGATGGTGAGACTTTGAGTTACTTTAGGCTGTCTGAAGATCAAAGGATAGCCTTTGATGCTGAGAAGAAAGCCTTCTCGTTACTGTCACAAGCACTTTCAAGCGATCTCTTCCATCAGTTTAACCAGTTTACAACAGCGTCAACTCTTTGGAACGCACTGGTTGAACGATGTGAAGGATCTGACTCACTTGGAGAAATTCACGCACGGGAGCTCAAGCGTGAATTTGATTTGTTTGGTCCAGAATCGGGAGAAGACATTGAATCGTTACTGTCGAGATTCTATCATCTAATGTCAGAACTCAAGTCCTATAATGTCAAAACAACAGGGACTGAAAAGGTTAGATGTCTTGCTCAAGGACTTCCAACCAGCTGGAACACCTTCCTGACAGTAATGAGAAGAAGTCATCAGCTGGAGACGATTCTCCTGTCTGATTTTATTAAAGAAATCAGACAAGAAGAGGCTGAACTAAGAGCCTCCTCCAGAAAACCGAGATCAACTTCTGACAAATCACTCTACATGTCAAAACCTCCTATGTCAGATTCAACTGATCATGCTCCGATGAAGACCGCTTTTGTCTCCTCAACGTCAAATCAATCAAAGGGGACTGAAACGAGATCTTCCGTCCCATCATCAACTTCTGGAAATTCAAGTACTAACTCCGGACCCAAGTCAACGGAGAAAGCAACGTTGAATACTGAAGGCTTGGGAACAGTAACAGTGGAGGTTGCCAAAGAACACATGGCAACTCTAGGCACGATAATTGAGTCCTACAGTTTAATGGTGGCGGGTAAGCTAGGAAATAGTCATCTGGACAGTGATGACTATGAACAGCTTGACGAAGATGATATGGAACGCATAGACATTATGTGGGCTCTTGGCAGTGCGTTCCGAAGGGCCAGAAAGTGGACGAAGAAAACAGGTCAGGCCCTCTCAATAAACAACAAATCCAAGTTCGGCTTTGATAAAAACAAAGTAAAATGCTACAACTGTGGCGAACTTGGTCACTTTGCCAAGGAGTGTTCGAAGCCAAGAAGGGAAGGTCACCAATATCCCTTCCGAACCACTTCATCATCATCCACTTCTGCTGAAGCTGCTGCAACTGTCAACCTTGAGAGACAACTGGTCCCTCAAAATCAAACCGCAGCAAACAACGTCAACATCAACAATGAAACTGCTCTTGCAGTTCAAGGGGATGAAGGCGAGACATGGAACTTCAGCATCAACATGGCTGATGTCACAATAGTAGATGGAAACTCTGAAACCGAGTCTGTTGTTTCCTCGACCAATGAAGAATATATTGTCGATGAACCAGCTGCTGAAGTCCATGAAGAAGAACCTGAGGACGAAGTGGTATCTTTGGAGATTAAGGAGGATCACGATAAAGAGTCAAATGTTCCTCAAATATCTCCATGTTCGACAATTCCCGCAGAGGCTGCTAAAGTTGAAGAAGTCAACGAAGTAGAGTCTAAAGCAACTTCTGCATCGTTTCTGGAAAAAGCTGGGAATCTTTGCTTTGCATTCATGGCAGAGACATCAAATGCCAAGGTAAGTTCTAACCCATCAACTCCCAAACCAGAAAATGTTAAATGTTTAAAATGTGAATTGTATGAACAAGAAATTCAATCTCTAAAAGAGAGAATTGAAGATCTCGAGGCTTACAAACAAGCAGCCTCAAGATCTTTAATGGAACTGACTGACGCGCTTGCACAGAATAAGGCTTGGAAGCAGAAAGAGTCTGCTTTTAAAGAAAAGATTGATAGCCTTAAGCGTCAGAACAAGGAACTTGAAATATGTGTTCTGAATCAACAAGATTCTATCAATTTTCACATAAATAAGAATAATGTTTTAAAAAAAGAATTGGAAAACTTGAAAGCTGATTTTGAATCATTGAATTTCAAATTAAAAAGTTACTCAAATTCATCTTATTTATTAGAACACATCATTCCCGAGTTCCGAGGCAAAAAGGAAAAAGGCGTGGGATATAACTATGTCCCACCCCCGATCCTGAATCAATTTGCAAGCACACCAGGAGCTGTGCCGGATGATGAATCAAATGATTATATACCCGAGGACACAAACCAAATTTCTAAGTCTAAGGGAAAAGAAGTCATTGACCCGGCTCCTGAGTCCAAACAAAATGTTGTTGCCACAGACTTAGGTTCCACAACTAAGTCGGGCCCACCACCATCTAAGTCAAAGGCAACAACAACAAGAAATTCTCAGAAGAAAAAGTTTAATCCTAAATCTGAGAAAGTCTATGTGGAACATAGTACCCAGTTTGTAAAGGAGGGTAACGTTAATGAAAAACATAATTTCCCAAAACACCCTCCTAGACAAACTACACCCCAAAATGTCAAATCCAGGGGGTACTATGATAACAGACAAAACCAGAGTTATTTCTCTCCACCAAGTCAAAGGGGGAGAAACTACTGTTTTTCGTGTGGAGAGGTAGGGCATATAGCAAGATTTTGCTATAAGTACACGGATCCTAAGCAGTACATATCGACTCCGGATCCGAGGTATGCCAAGTCACCTCCTAGGAGGCGACCGACCATTGACGTTCAAGGTCAAGAACGGTTTCACACACCGAGGTCGGTTTCTCCTCGGAAACCTCAGCCAACCTCACCACACCAATCCCCAAACCCCTCAGATCCAAATGTTTCCACTTCGACAAGTGAAACTCAGTCTTCAACCATCTATCTCAAACATGTTGAGAAGAAGACTGACTTTTGGAAACCAAAGAAAACTAACACTGTTGACAACAATGTCAAACCAGAAAACAGTGTTAATGAGGGTAAATGGATTGAATTGTACATTCGTGATGAAAATGGAAAACCCAAGACCGTAAGGGCTTGGGTTTCCAATGATATTTAAACCCTTTTGTTTTTGTGTGCAGGTTGCTCTATATGATCCAAGATTCAACATGTGGATCATAGACTCAGGAGCTTCCAGGCACATGACTGGAAACATGAATCTCCTTTCAAGTGTCAGACAAATAAAAGGAGGTGCAGTTTCCTTTGCAGGAAATCAAGGAGGTTATATCACGGCCCAAGGAATTGTCTCTAATGGGCGAATTTCGTTTGAGAAAGTTAATTTCATCAAAGAGTTGGAGAACAACCTGTTGTCGATAAGTCAAATCTGCGACAAAGGTTTCAAAGTTATGTTTGACGACCGAGATTGCCACATCTTGGCTAAGGATTTCAACTTTCCTGAAGACAAGGTTTTAATGTCAGCTGCACGCCAGAGTGATCTCTACATTCTGGATATGGCTAAGGCAGGGTCATCGTCTCCAACGGCGACATGTTTTGTGTCCAAGGCATCCGAACGTGATACTGTCTTATGGCATAGACGGATGGGACACATAAATGTCAGGAACATGAACAAGCTTGTGCACAACAGACTAGTTGAGGGAGTTAATCTGAGAAGCTTTCGTCTCCCTGATTCGTGTGTGCAGTGCAAAGCAGGAAAGCAGATAAAAAGGTCCCACAAGTCTAAGAGTTTCCACTCGATTGATATTCCGTTGGAACTCCTTCATATGGATCTTTTTGGCCCAATAAGCGTCAAAAGTATCTCTGGGCACTCATACTGTCTAGTGGTTACTGATGAATATTCTAGATTCTCTTGGGTGTTTTTCTTGAAAGTAAAATCAGAAACGTTTGGATGTATACAACTGCTGGTTACAACTATTGAGTCTCAATACAATCTGAAGGTTCGAAGAATGCGGTCAGATAACGGTACAGAATTTAAAAATGCGAATGTTGAAAATTTCTGCAAAGAAAAAGGGATCGTTCAGGAGTTCAGTGCTCCATATGTTCCACAAATGAACGGGGTTGCTGAAAGGAAAAATCGTACGTTAATCGAGACAGCAAGAACAATGTTAGCCGACTCAGTATTACCTGTTACGTTTTGGAGTGAGGCAATTGCCAACGCCTGTTTCACATTAAATCGGGTAGGCATTGTCAAGCGCCACGGCAAGACAAGTTTCGAGCTTCTTCAACGACGAAGGCCTAACTTAGAGCACCTGGAACCATTCGGAGCTCTTTGCACGTTACTTAAAAGGCACGTTGATAATAAGTTCGAGGAGAAGATTATCAAGGGTTATTTTCTGGGTTACAGCGTACCTCTCAAAAGGGTCTTCAATAGAACAACAAAATTAGTTGAAGAATGGTACCATGTCGATGTTCAACGCTACACAGAACCAGCCAAGGGGACAGGAGAAGACTGGTTGTTTGATTATGACAAATTGTTCAAGTCTTTCAATCTGTATGAGATTGCTATTCAAATGATGTATGAGGCGCAAAATGCACCTCCTGATGAATCTTTGCAATCTTCAACTCATCCTGGTCCGTCATCATCTTCCTCCACAGAGTCTAGCGATCAAGTTCAAGAATCTTCCGAATCTGAATCTGAAGATGAATCTCCAGCAGATGATGTACAATCGGCACCAACTCAGGTTACTTCACAACCTTCATCGTCAAATCAAGAAGTGCCGAATGCAGATCAGCCTCTAACGTCTACTTCAGAGGCACCACAATCCGCTCCAGTTCCTGAGCCGAACTTAACTAACTTGGAACAAAATGTTGTCGTTCCTGACAATCCGGTTGTTAGGACTGAACGTGATCATCCACAAGACAACATTATAGGGGACATTCAACAGGGTGTCAAAACTCGTCGACAGCTGAATTTTGGTCTCTACACAGAAATGATGGAGTCAGGATCAGTTGCTCTTAATGCCCATGAATGCTTCTTAGCACAAGAAGAACCACACAGCACCACCGATGCGCTGAAAGATCCCAACTGGGTCTCAGCCATGCAAGAGGAATTATTGCAGTTTAAAAGACTTGGTGTGTGGAAGCTGGTGGATCTCCCCAAAGGACAGAAGAAAATTGGCACTAAGTGGGTACTAAAATGTAAACGTGACGATCGTGGAGTGATTGTTCGCAACAAAGCCCGCCTGGTGGTCCAAGGGTTTAGGCAAATCGAAGGCCTAGACTACAATGAGGTATATGCTCCGGTTGCTCGTTTGGAGGCAATCCGGATGTTCTTGGGGTATGCATCTTTCAAGAAATTCAAAGTATATCAAATGGACGTCAAGAGTGCCTTTTTGTACGGTCACATCGAAGAGACCGTATATGTGGCACAACCTCCAGGTTTTGAAGACCCATATCACAAGGACAAAGCCTATCTGCTCAACAAGGCTTTGTACGGTCTTCACCAAGCCCCGAGAGCTTGGTATAAAGAACTATCCAAACACCTTCTGAACAACGGGTTTAGAAGGGGAACCATTGACTGCACGTTATTCTCAAAAGAAAAAGAAGGAGATCTAATTATGGTACAAGTGTACGTGGACGACATCATCTTCGGGTCCACGAATAAAACACTTTGTAAGGAGTTCGAACAAGTGATGAAAGAAAAATTTGAAATGAGCTCCATGGGTGAGATGAAGTTCTTCTTAGGACTTCAAGTTGATCAAAAAGATTCCGGTATCTTCATTCACCAGACAAAATACGTCAATGACATCTTGAAACGGTTTGAGATGTTGAGTTCTTCTTCACAGGGAACTCCTTTAGAGGTTAATCACGGGATTAATCCTGACGAGAAGGGTGAATTGATCAATCCAACTCACTATAGAGGGATCATCGGATCTCTAATGTACCTGACTGCTTCTCGGCCAGACATAATGTTTGCTACGTGTCTCTGTGCACGTTACCAGTCAAAGCCGAAGGTCTCCCATCTGATTGCAGTCAAAAGAATTTTGCGTTATCTGAAGGGTACTCCAGATTGGGGTCTTTGGTATCCTTATGATGACAACTTCGATCTTCATGCGTATAGTGATTTGGATTATGGTGGTTGTAAACTCGATTACAAATCAACAACAGCAGGATGTCAGTTCTTTGGAAGTCGTTTAGTAACGTGGCAATGCAAAAAGCAGACGTCAGTCTCCACTTCAACAGCTGAGGCGGAATATATTGCGGCTGCCAGTTGCTGTTCTCAAGTTATTTGGATTCAGCAACAAATGCGTGACTACGGTATTGAATGTTCTACTACTCCCATATATATTGATAATTCTGCTGCAATTTCAATTACCAAAAATCCGGTCCATTTTAGCACATCGAAATTCGATATCACTTCCTTCGTGACTGCTACGAAAAGAAGTTAATCGATGTGATAAAAATCCCCACTCAGGAACAACGCGCTGATCTCTTCACTAAAGCATTTGATAAACCACGGTTTTTATATTTACTAGAGATCAACGGCGTTAAACGTATATCAGATGATGTTCCTGAAGATATCATTTAAATTGTTTTCATTTTTTCTTTTCTTAAAAATTTGAAAAATCCAAAAAGATTTTGTTTTTTATAAATTCTAGGGGGAGAAAGGTTTCAAGAAAAACCAAAAACAATATAAAATACAAAAACCCAAAAACATTAAAAAAATTTCAAAATTTTGAGAAGTTGATCTTGTTACAAGAAAGGTGATAGTACACAGACGCTATCATACTGAGACATCAAAAAGATTTGTTATTTCTGTACAGCTTATTTTCATTTTTCTTATATTAAATTTTTATACATCACTATCGCTTAAAATTATGTCGGTTACCTCAGTTTGATGGACACATTTTCGTATGTGTTTTGGTCCTTACTTCTACTAGTAGATTATGAGGATAGCCATTAACCAGATGACTGAAAGTGATCGGGGCGGGTTTTGATGGGTTTTTATTCTTTCGCTGAAAAATAGTCGGTTATACTTAGTTAGAAGGACACATACTCGTATGTGGTCGGTCCAGTTGATCCATTGGATCTTCAGGATAGCCCTTTACCTGAAGACTTTGACTTGATCGGGGCGAAATAATTTAAACGTTATTTTTTTTAAAAGACATTCATATATATTCAGAAAATGAGAAATTGATCCAACCTTGGAAAATGATAGATACACTGATTCTGTGTGCTTAACTAGTGAAGTTATTAGGCTTAAAAGGCTTTAGAACGGTCATTGTGTGTCATGGTAGCTTTTTATGGTGCGTAAAAGTAGATGTGATACAAACTAAATCTACTCGATTTTACGTGGAAACTCCTTAAGAGTTTTGTATGTCTTCATATATATCTTTCCGAATGATAGGCAGAAAAGCGATTACCCAGTCATACACGAGCCCATAAGTGTTCTGATTCCCGTAAAGATAGTGTGTGAAGAAACTGCAGTGATCCAGATTCGGGACTTGCAATTGTTTACTACTCTGAAGTCTATGTAACATTTAAAAAAAAAAAAAAAAAAAAAAAAAAAAAAAATTTTACCTTATGAGTGATTGAAACATTCTAGAGTTAACAATGTCAAGACTTCTCAATCATGGAGTAAGAAAGAAAACGGGAAGCAGATGAAGACACTTACAACCTTAATCAGACACTATGGGTCAAGGTCAATTCGGGGTGACTTGGGGAAAGCCAAATACGCTTTGAGAATAGATAGGAGGCATCATAATCTCTGAGTTGTTACCCACTTAAATTTTGAGACATAATTGAACCTAACTCGTATCACAGAAACGATGAAAACCATTTTAAGTTATTTACATGCTCACAACCTGTTTCTTTATGTCATAATACAGCTAAACACGGATCTGTGTGACAGTCACGTAATTAGTATGATTCCTGTTCGGATCTTTCTCACAAAAAGAATATTCATTATGTCTTGTTTAACTTCGTATATTCTGTTAAAAAAAAAAAAAATAATAAATAAATAAAAAATAAAAAATCTCGAAAAGTCTCAGTAGATAGTCATATACGTCTGTATGATTTCTTATTATAGATCCTTCTCAACCAAAAATAATGTGTTTTAAATTTTTGTACAGTTGTTTATTTCAGTTTGAATATTATAAAAAAAAAAAAAAAAAAAAAAAAAAAAAAAAAAACATACAAAAAGATTTTTATTCTGAATTAATTTTTTTTTTTTTAATTTTATTCTGCTTTAATGTTGATGAGAAATCATCGTGACAGGTAGTCTGATCCCTGTCCCTCCCTGTAAATATTTTGATAAAAACCAAAAAGATCTTATTTCTATTTATTTTTCATTTTATCTATTTCTGTTTGTTTGAGAATCGATGAGAAATCATCGTGACAGGTAGTCTGATCCCTGTCTGTTCCTACTAAATGTTTATCCAGTGTGTAGGAATGAAAGAAAACTTCATGCAGGTTGATAAATGTTCATCTGTGCAACAGGCTGTGCATGAAAGAAAGAATGAAGTGACAAGAAAACCCAAAGATGTTTGATCCTGATATTTTTCCATTTGTTACTAATGTATTATGATCTATATGTTCTGTAGGAACGAAGCTCTCAGGATTGGAAAATGTCTAAGAAAACTAACCAAGTGTCAAAAGTTTATGTTTTCGTGCAGGTTCAAAGGCATCACGATCGATGGACGGGAAATAAGAAATTTAAAAAAAAAAAAAAAAAAAAAAAAAAAAAAAAAAAAAAATTTATTTTTCAAATGTTTTCCCTCATTCGATCGAATAGGTTGCTATTCGATTGAATAACTCGATCGAATGGACAGTTTCGATCGAATCAGTGTGTGAGAGAATGCGAACAGTTGTGAAGAGACTCATTCGATCGAATAGAATCTCATTCGATCGAATGATCCAAACGAACAAGTCCATTCGATCGAATAAGTCCAAAAACAGTATAAATATTCAAACTTATTCGATCGGACAGAATTATTCGAAAAATATTACGGATTTTCTCTCTCAAATTTGTTTTTCTCAAACCCTCTTTTTGATCCGATCACTTTATTCAGTTTTTCACGTAGATTACAAAAATGTAAGTTTTACTTGTTTTTAACCGTGTTTTGATCGGGTTTTTGGCCGTTTTGGTTTTCCGGGTTCGGGTGTTCTTCATTTCCGGGCTTCTGCTTGAATGAGTCGAATCAGTCTATTCGATCGAACGAGTTTCTTATTCGATCGAATGTGACTTATTCGATTAGTAGTTCGATCGAATCAGAAGTAAATGATAAGATCTATCTCATTCGATTGTCTGTTATCGAACCAGATCTCATTCGATCGAATGAATAGCTCACCCGATCGAATGTGTTGCTCGTTCGATCGAACTAGTCCAGAAAATTTGAAAATTTTAAACGCATTCAGTCGTTTCGATATCTGTTCGTTCTAACACGTTTAAGTTTACAGATTCAATGGCTGAAGTTGCAGAAGTGGTTGCTCCATTCAAAACGTCTATCAAGCACAATATCGTGGCTTTCCTGGACGAAAAGTCTAGCCACGGGAAGGATTTTGCAACAGTTATCAAATTTCTGAAGAGGTCAAGGATTTCTGGACCTATCTCGAGGATCGTTGAGCCTATAATGTCAATTCAACAAGAGTTCTGGAGGAATGCCACGCACGACAAAACAGTCGTGCCGTCGGTTATTCGCTCCACGGTCAGAGGGCATGCCATCGTAATATCTGCCCAGGTAATCCGAGAAGTCTGCGGCTTTGTAGACTTAGAATCAGACCCTACATCATTACATCCTGCGGCAACTAGAGGATGTTTCGCAAGAATGAAGTATGACGGCGATCTCAATGCCGGTCTGCTTCACAAAGCCAACCTGTGCCCCGAATTCAAGTATCTGGCACACGTGGTGATGCATTGCTTGGGGCCTCAACGAACTAGCTTTGACAAGCTGAGGGAAAGCATGCAGTTCACCGTAGCTGCTCTAGTGATGAACCGCCCCTACAACTTCTCTCAAATGACGTTTGGTCATATGGTGGAAAACATCACGTTGAAACAAGGGAAGAGCGAGAAGTTTCTTCAGTACCCGAGGTTCGTTCAGATGATAGTTGATACTCAAGCACCGGGTCTACTGAAAGAAAATGAAGGTGATGTGGTGAAACTGGACCACATGAAGAATGAGACTCTCAACCGTCTCAAATCCTACAAAGAACGTCCCACCAGGCCACCACTCAAACGATGCTTCGGGCATATAGTCAATCCGTCCTACAGGGCCCCTCCGAAGAGGAAGTGGAGAAATGCTGCCAGTGATTCAGACGTCGAGAATTTACCGTATCAGGAATCCAGCGACGATTCTGACACTGAGGAGGTGGCGGCCCCGGAAGACACAAGGACAGAAGAGGAAAAACAGGCTGATTGGTATTTAAATGTTGAGGATCTGGAGGCTGGTGAAGAAGTTAGAGCCGAGAAACAACCGGCTGAGATAGATGCGACTGAAGAAAGGCCTGCAAAGAGGCAGAAGAAGAAGGTTACAAGAAAGTATCGGAGTTTATTTTCCGATCAACCACGTCCTTCAATGGTACCATCAGTTGGGACTTCTGCTGCCCCTCCTGCTCAACCAGCACAGCCACCAACACCGCAGTCAGCACCACAACCTACTCCTCAACCTCAACCGGAAATGTCTATACCTCAAAAGGTTGCATCTGAAATTGCTGATCTTCACAAGGCTATGATGAAGATGTTATTGTTCAAGACAGAGCAAGAAGAACAAAATCGACTCAGAGATGAGCAGATTGCTAAACTTCAAGCTGAGAACGAAATGCTCAGGCTTGAAAACAGTCAGCTAAATGCTACTGTCGCTGAACAAGGATCTTCGATCAACAAGCTGAAAGAGTCAAATCTAAGCCTTGAAGCAAAAGTGACCGAGCTGAAAGGAGATGTTCTTCGTCTGGAAGGTCCAACCAATGTCGATGTGGACACAGACGAACTGGACTCTTCTGATGATGGAGGTGAAGGTATTTAAGAGGAATTTGAGTGAATGTAGTGACGACTTAAATGTTAAATCTTTTTAATTAATGATTTGTGTGTAAACTTAGTTTCATATGTAATGGTATTGTATTTCATGTTTATGATATTACATATGTTTATTTAAAATTTGTGTTACATTGTGGTTTTTAATCAACCAGGTGATGCTGATCCGTTTAATGTCCAACCGCTGCAATCAAAAACAGCAGCGGAATATTTCACGTTTTTACTGGACAATCCATATGAGCAGCAAAACTTCGCAAGTGGAGACTTGGAAGAAGGTGAAATTTCACACAATTTCACAGAAGAAGAACTGGAACAAATGTTTGAGCTATGCAATGAAGAAACAGGCAAGTATCTGGCTTTGCCTTCAACAGAACAAACATCTTCTTCGGCTGCTACACCTGACTCAACATCATCTACGGCCGCTGATCCCTCTCAATTTGATGAAGTTGAAATGGAAGACTTGACACAGGAAGAATATCCAGAATACTACACGTCTCAAACTGACAATCTTCCTAACTCTGCAAGTTTCTTCCAAAATGTAACAGAGGAGGAAATACAGAAGAAGGCTGACAAAAGGTCAAACACAATGAAACAGCCTTCTGAAGCAGATCAAGCCGAATTCGTTGAGAAAACAGAAGAATGCAAGAAAGCTTTCAACGCTATTCTTGAGAAGATAAGGTCCAGACGACAAGCAAAGCCGACCATTCCTCACACAACGTCTTATAAAATGAAGGGTCGTAGAACTTCAGGAGAGATTATTGCTTGGGCGTGTCTGAAGGATCTTAATTGCATTGCTATCAAGAGAGAAAAAGGGGTTGAGTACTTTCAACGTATCACTGACTTGAAGACTCTTCCTACTTATGATCTAAACCGTCTGAACTATCTTGATATGCTTTACGCCAGTTCATCTCCATTTGCCACGTACTATCAGAGTGTATTGCGAAAGGAATACAACTCAAAATGGAAGATGATCACTCCACAGAGGCCAAAGAGATATACAAGTAAAAAGGAGATCGATCCGATCACCAACAGGCCAATGATTATCTTGAAGTACATGCCACCACTCACGATGAAGAAGATTCCTCTAAGAAAGATGAAGCAGGACTTCTACAAAGCATTCAGGCATTGGTACTATGATGGAAGACTGCATGAAGCAGTTATCGTGCTCAACGACAATGGAAATTGGAGCACAATTCGCATATTTGATCCTATGTGGCTCACAAACTTCTCACGGGAGGATGTCTATACACTATACAAGACAGAGATTCTTTATGCCCCCGAAGACAGAGAGCAAGCATTAACGTATAGAAATGTCATTAGGATTTGCTTTGCCTATGACATACATGCAGGATCAAACTGGAAAGAGCAACAGAAGAAGTATGCACAAGAAACTGAAGCTTAATTGTCATGTTTATTTTGTTTCTTGTTGTAATTCAAGGTTTAATCTTCTGATTGTAATTGTTCTTGAGTTGAATGTAATTTGTTTTGGAACATTGTGATAGATTGTGCTTAAATGTTTATCTAAAATTCCAATTGACAGCTTCTCAGGATTTGCGGAACCTATGGTAAGTCTGACTGACTGAACCATTTGATCTTGAGAGAACTTCATGAAGAAAGGAGTTCGTGGATGCAACGTGCGCACCACTAGCTTTGAGAAAAGAGAGAGTGAGATAACTCCAAGGGGGAGTTACGATCGAGCAAGAGAACTCGATTGATTATAAGTAAATAGAACTGGCTCCAAGGGGGAGTTTGTTAGGACATGAAATGTCATGTGTATGTCCCCAGTTCTATCAGGATGGTTCGATATGAAAATAACGATCGTGAAACCAAGTTAACGGACTGAAAATGTCAAAAGAAACTGATTCGATCGAATCAGTGACTGATTCGATCGAACCAGGACTCATTCGATCGAATGAGATACTCATTCGATCGAATCAGTATACGATATATAAACGAAACTTAGGAAATTTCACAGAGAGAGCATACATTCCACACAGTCACGAACCTGCTACTGCCGAAAATCCTCTCTGCCAATCTTCGTCGTGTCGGTCTTTTCCTCCGTCCCTAGGTGTCAAACCGTCTTAGGAATCGTAACCGTGCGTTGTTGATCACCACCGAATCGCCGTGTTAGAGGATTCCGCACTCTAACACGTTGCCCCGTGAATCGTTGGGAAACCGTGTCCCGCACCGGTCCGACAAGCATCAGCTACTACGTTAGCCTTACCCGGATGGTATTTAATCTCACAATCATAATCATTTAACAGTTCTACCCATCTCCTTTGTCTCATGTTTAGCTCTTTCTGATCGAATATGTGTTGTAAGCTTTTGTGATCAGTATAGATGGTACATTTAGTGCCATACAAGTAATGTCTCCAAATCTTCAATGCAAAGATAACTGCTCCTAATTCCAAATCATGGGTCGTATAATTCTTTTCATGGACTTTTAATTGTCGTGAAGCATATGCTATTACTTTCTTTCTTTGCATCAATACGCATCCTAAACCTTTACGAGATGCGTCACAATATACCACCAATTCATCAGTTCCATCTGGAAGGCTTAATATTGGAGCCTCACATAACTTCTGTTTTAACACTTGGAAGGCCATTTTTTGTTCTTCTCCCCATTCATATGCTCGATCTTTTTGAGTTAGGAAGTTTAAAGGTTGTGCAATACTTGAAAAGTTTTCAATGAATCTTCTATAATACCCGGCTAGTCCTAAGAACTGACGAATTTCTCTTGGTGACTTAGGCACTTGCCAATTCTTAATGGCCTCAATTTTACTTGGGTCTACTTGGATCCCTTGATGGTTCACAATGTGTCCCAAAAACTGTACTTCTTGCAGCCAAAACTCACATTTGGACAACTTTGCGTATAACTTCTCTTGCCTCAATAATTTTAAAATTTCCCGCAAATGTTGTTCGTGTTCCTCCTTACTTTTCGAATATATCAAAATGTCATCGATAAACACTATCACGAACTTGTCAATGTAAGGTTTGCAAACTCGGTTCATGAGGTCCATAAACACTGCAGGTGCATTTGTCAACCCAAACGGCATAACCAAAAATTCATAGTGACCATACCGAGTTCGGAAAGCTGTTTTTGGTACGTCTTCTTCCTGAATTCTCACTTGATGATAACCAGATCTAAGATCAATTTTTGAAAAATACTTCGCACCTTGGAGTTGATCAAACAAGTCATCAATTCGAGGTAAGGGGTATCTATTCTTTATAGTCACTTTATTCAATTCCCGGTAATCAATGCACATTCGAAAACTCCCATCTTTCTTCTTTACAAACAACACTGGTGCTCCCCACGGTGAGTAACTAGGGCGAATAAAACCCCTGTCCAGTAATTCTTGTAACTGGTTGGACAGTTCTTGCATTTCAGAAGGCGCAAGTCTATAAGGTGCCTTAGCAATGGGTGCTGCTCCTGATATCAAGTCAATACGGAATTCAACTTGTCGGGTTGGTGGTAAACCAGGCAACTCATCGGGGAATACGTCTGAATACTCGTGTACCACTGGGATGTCTTCTATTCGTTTTTCCTCGGGTTCCTTAACTGTTACGCTCGCCAAGTATAATGTACAACCTTGGCGTAAATATCTCAATGTCTTAAGTTGAGATATGAGAGGCAGTACCGTTCCAGATTTCTCACCTTGAACAATTATAACTTCATTATTCGAAAGAGGTATTCTAACGGTCTTATCCTTACAGACAATTTCAGCTTTATACTTAGATAGCCAGTCCATACCGACTATAACATCGAAACTTCCCAATTCCACTGGGAGTAAATCAATAAGGAATGGGTGGTCGTTTAGGATAAGGGAACAGTCTCGGACTATTCGGTTAACAAGTATAGATTTACCGTTAGCGAGTTCTATAGTATATGGTTTTGTTAGTTCACTAACCGGCATATTTTCTAAAGGTAAGAAATTAACAGATACGAAACTTCTATCGGCGCCCGTATCAAACAAAACTGAAGCATACTGACCCGAAACTAAGAATGTACCTGTCACCACATTCGGATCTTGACGCGCTTCACCCGGTCCTAATACAAACGCGCGTCCCTTAGCTGTGTTTGAGGTTGATGCTTGTGCTTGGTTCTGCCTTCTCACTGTACTCGGGTTCAAATTGGGGCAGTATCTCCGAAAATGTCCCGTACTGCCACATTTATAACATGTATGAGGGTTCATTGTAGATGGAGTTTGCTGATTAGATTGTTGTCGGATTGGTTGGTGACTAGGTGTTTGTGAACGACGGGGTTGGGTTGTTTGAAACTGTCGGTTTGGAGTATTCATTATTGTTCTACCACTTGGGGTATTATGCCCAATATTTCCGCTTCTCTGACATATGATCGTTTGACAATTTCCAGTATGATGAAAATTACACTTTCCACACTTCGGAAATGACCCCTTGTATGTATCATGTTTCATGTCGAAACTGGTCATAGCATAGTCCTGAGTTGTAGGGCATAATCGTTTATTCTGAGATTTCACTTGTGTTCTAGAGGTATAACTAGTTCGTTTCAAACTGGATGATTCTCCTGGACCTCTTAATACACCATTTCTTGTAAGGTCAAAAGTAACGATGCTGGCTTGTAACACGATACTCTCTAAAGTTGGGTGGGCTGCGGAACAGACTATATACATAAGACCAGACTACTAGGTCCTATCCATTCTTTGCAACATGGAACCACAACCAAATCACAGCAGCCACTAGGGCCGCATTAACCGCTAAACACGCCCCCAGTAGTATCATCGCTCGATCCTGACGCCCGTGGCTGTCAGCACTGGATCTTTGTACAATTCTGATTTCCTGCTGCATATACCTCATGTGATCATACATATCGTGTCTATGCTGGTTTAGGCTATTTATCGTATGTGAGTGTTCTAAAAGCTGATCAGTCGCTAAACCAAACCATGCTGAATCAGAATGACGAGGTGGCTCGGGTACCGGGGCGGGTAAACCCCAAGTAGGAATAGGTATCTCTGTTACCCGGACACGCGATGTTTCTCCCCTATGGTACGTAGATCGAGGTGGGAAAGAAGTGTGCTCAGGTGGACGCACTGAAATACGAGCGGTCTGACGGTTTCTAATAGTGGGTGGGGGTACTGGTGCATGCTGTACAGGTGGAGTAGGGGATCTGGGTGCTCTAACAGGTGAACGATAAGCACTAGTTGCTCCCTGTTCTACTACATTCCCAGGGGATTCCCTAGGGGGATAGGTGTCACAACGATAACCCGATAAGTCGGGTTGATCTGGGGGTACCTCGCGAGGAATTACCGCGTTTGCACCTTCTCCTATCTCCTCTGGTTCCTCCTCCGTTTCTTCTTCCGGGTCCTCCTCCTCCTCCTCAGGCCTTGCTGGTAGGGCATTAGGTACACGATCAGTAGATCTTGACATCTTCCTGCACAATGGTTAGTGATAAGAATAATATCCTTCTATATTAATCATAGTAAAATACGTGCAGGTATTTATACACATAAGCACAAATAATCGTTTATATACACAAATATTTATTTATTATTATATTTTATACACATATGTTGCTGTTTTTACCTATTCAATTGTTTATCGACTTCTTCTCGAATTTCCTCGTACAAACAAGTCTGTTATTACGTTCCGGACCATAATAACCCACTTGTCCATTCGCGTTCATCACGAGAATCATTCGTGTATATAATTTAATATTATTTTATTCCCAGAGTTAATCGAGCCTACGGTTATCTTAGGGTATCCTAAGGGACATCCTAATTCTTTATAACCAATGGCTCTGATACCAACTTCTGTCACACCCCGACTAGGTAGTTGCGGAAGCGTAATATGGGAATGTAACAGATAACACTGGTATCAACAACATTGTTTATAAAGAAATTCATAAACTAATTTACATTATATTACATTGGTAGGTACTATGTTTACAAACTAGGTGAAAAACACATAACCGGTTTACGAGCTTCTTATACAGTATTATATCAGCGTCTATTCACAGCTATTCAACTTTCTTCCTAACACCAAGCATGTAAGCAAATCATTCCACTTTTGCTTTACCTGAAAAGCATGTTAAAACGGGTCAACTACGTCTAGTTGGTGAGTTTCAAGTTTCACGAGTATCAATGAAATCAGTACACGAGTTCGTAAAGTTTACAGTGTGTATGTATAAATGTCTGTGTATGATGCATTATACTAAGCCACAAGTGAAACCGAAACGAGCTATACTGCATGGCCTCTCCTGCCCATGCACTCCTGTTGGCATTTAACAGCCAATTTGCCCCATGTATGTACTATGTCTAACACCACATAGCAGTATGTAAATATATAATGACAATGTGCAACTGGTTTTTACATATGTTCCGGCTTACCCCACCGGCTCTGTCACAGTTGGGTTTGTCAAACCGATAGTACTATCCACACGCCACCGGCACGAAGTTAATCACTTGTGTTTGTGGGGACTTGTCAAGTGTTAGTACTTAGATAATCCACATCATCACACGTTTTCAAGTATATCAGTATATGTAAACATGCTTTTCACCCCAAAAGTTCGTAAAACAGTTTAGAAAGTGGGGGTCGTGAAACTCACCTTATCGTAGTTCGCACAGAAATCACGTATCAAATAGTCAGATGTCTCGTTTATAGCCTGATTCCTATAAACGGTATCGTATCGTTAATACTAGTACAGTGTTCAAGCTAAGTCGGGCTGTATAGATAATCTGGGTATAGCTGTTAGGCCCAGAACATGACCATAGTCTTAGATTGTGACGTTGTATACTATGAAATGTTTAAAACTGGATTTGGCTCAGTTTCACCGTTTTCCGAGCCTAGCTCAGTTGATCGTTTATACGTTTCGGGATTAGGTAAGATCACATAAAACTTAAGTAAATGTATTGATTAATAAAATAATTTGATTTATGAAAGAATTTTAAGGTTTCGGTGTCTGGTTTGATCGCAGGGTTCGTTTCCGTTTTCACACGGGTTTGATTATACAAAACGCGCACAATCCACCCGATTTGTCCGGAATTCTCGTAAAAAGTTCGTTTTTATCAATATCATTCAAAAATATGATATTTGACCACTTTTGACATTTTGACATACCAGTCAGTCCGTTAAACACAAAACTGCCGGTTTCGTTAAAACAATTATAATTTAAATCTTTGATTAATCATAACTAAATGTGTACTTATATATAAATTATGCAAATTTTTGTAAAAATACATTAAGACATGGAAAATTTTATAAAAATATTTTCAAAAATTTTATGATTAATTATTTATTTATAAAAATTCATTTAATAGGTTATAATCGTGTAATAAATGGCCCGTTTATATCAAACGACCTCCGAAAAATCTGATAATTTTTACTAATGACCTCAATGTCATTACATAGTCCCTGCAAAATTTCCAGAACCTAACTCTTTTGACAAAATTCCTTTTTGTGCGTTTTTCGGCTGTTAAAATTCGGTTAGGCCATGATCGCACAAACCATACTTAGACATTTCCAATGATTCCCAAACTTTACCAGTGATCTTACCATCCCATATCAAACTCCAAAACCAAGTTTCATAATTTTTCAATAAGTTTAGCTATTTTTCCCAAATAAACGCTCATAAACGGGAATAAATTCACCAAATATTCTCCGTTTATCGAAAAATTACCAAATTTGAACAGGGACTCATTTATATGATCCATAATGTCCCTGCAAATTTTCACAAGCTAACAACAAGCACGTCACAACCTAATACTAAACAGCCCCTAAACGAGTATTACGGGTTTACCTTGTCGGTTTTCGATGAATTTTGCTAGCTTAAACGACTTTCCGGGTCTCGGGTTGCAAACTCAGTATATCTACATATCATATAACATCAAACCAAGCATAAATCATCCATGTAACAGCCTTGATAATTAGGGTTTCGGTTTTGGGTTCAAACCGAACTTTCTAACCGTAAAAACGTTTTATTCATGTTCTAATCCGTGTTTTTGACCAAAAAAGTATATGTTCCTGGTTTGTAAACATGTTTAACATCAAAACATAATTTTAGTTGATTTTTAGGGTTTTTGGATGGTTAAACATGTTTAACACTAATCAAAACATGTTTATATGATAATCATATGGATCAAACTTTGTTAAAACTTGGTAGAATTGAATCTTACCTTAGGGTTTTTGAAAGGAGTTGATAGAGCAGAGGTTGGGAGCTGCTATGGACTTCAAATGGTTTGTATGTTAAAATGAATAAACAAGCTTGTGGTGTAAGCTTTATAAAAAAAAAACATGTGGGGGAGTTAAGGGCTGGCCGATCGGAACTATGGATGGGGCCTTAATGGGCTGTTTTGGCCCATTAAACTATACACACAAGCCCAAACATGAAAAGCCCACTTTAAATTTAGTTCGGGTCCGGTTTTTCGCAAGAAAATTAATTCGGGTGTGAGAAATAACGTAAAAACGTGTGTTTTTCAGCTTATTTTTGTAAAATAAGAAAAACGTACTGACTCGTTGTAAAATTCCAAAATATTTTCACGGATGGCTTAGAACATGTCATATAAGTGTTTTATAAATCTTTTTCGGCTTAACGGGTGCTACAATGCTTGTTTTGACATTAACGATTGCGTTTAAGCTTATAGCGTATCTCGGTAAACGAAACCTTTTTCGTTTAAAGAGTTTTAAACGTACCGAGGCCTAAATATCAATATGTTAGCCTCTATAACATATATATAACTCGTATATGACCCCTCAGTATGTATACTGGTCATAATTAGTATCGGTCGGTTACTCGTTTAAGCACTACGAATTAACCGATTTATCGTTTTCTTGTTACGTAAAGAATATAGTGTACCTCGTTTTGTCATGAATGTCACAAAATGTCAGTAGTTCATATGTCTAATGTCTGTAATCGAGTCTGTAATATTGTTTATGTATTTGTTTGTTTAAAGCGAAGTTGTTGACAAGTTCGCTTAGGCGAACTTGTTAACCAAGCGAAGTTGTTGACAAGTTCGCTTAGGCGAACTTGTTAACCAAGCAAAGTTATGGACAACTTCGCCTGAGGCGAAGTTGTCGTGTATTTATATAGGTTACGGCTTATTGTTTAGGAGATTGGTTTAGGTGGTTCAAGTTGTTCGTGTAAGTCAGTTATTGTTCGTGAGTCAAGTGACGTGAGGTCGAGAGTCTGCAACTGTGATTATATCACGTGTTGAGTTATTAATATAACGTGTGTTTGTTCGTATCGTATTCGTGTGTTTGTGTTCTACGTCCGTAACGATCTACACAGGGATTCCGCACCTGTGTATATCGGGATATCTCGTGTGATCCGTCCAGGGAACCTACTGCACTGCTTCTTGTCTTCTGTTTGGTCACCCTATCTATCGTTGTGTACTTTGCCTTTGCCTGGTATAACTAATGTCATATTTTGTAATTGAATAGAACAAAATAGTAGGCCTGCAAACAAACCGAACGTTCATTTAACTGTTCGTGAACCTTTCGGCGGGAAGTTCGTTTATGTTCGTTTATCGTTGTTCAATTACGTTAGTTTAGATTATAAACAAACGAACATAAAAGAACACAAGTGTTCATTTTTTAAACTAAATGAAACAAACCTCCTGGTCACATAAGATTAGGTGTTCTAGCCAAGCAACAAAAAGTAACACGTGCGTTGCCAACAGTCACAATTTCACCTGCCTCACAAGGAATAATTGCTTGTTCCTTTATGGCTTCATCAATACTAACTTTATAGCAACCCACCGGGATTGCTTTTCCATTCAACTATTGTGGAACCGATGACCAATGAACTGTACCACGTGCCACCTTGTTACGCTTGTCATGCACACACAAACAACACTCATACGCCTATCAACAAGCATGTGAAATCATGTTGAAGTCAATATTTATTATAAGGACATATCCATGGATATGCCATGTTGGTGGGAAATTAACAATGTTTCGCGCAGTACATACCTTTATTTCAGCAGGTGGGGAAGCTTCATCCGTAGATACATCAACTTTTCTTTTGCGGCTTTTTTCCGTTTTACCTAAAAACCATTCAATGAATCAGCTTATGGATGGAAATCAATCAACAATTAAAGAGAAAACTGAAATTGCCAAATAATTACTAATGGTTTTTTCGAGCCGTTACTATCCAGAGTATGGTGTAGTTGTGTTGATGTTTCGTCAACATTGTTCTCTACAGGCATCATTGATAATATAAAAGAAATTGGAATTGTTAGACTTATTAGGTTATAAAATATAAAAACTGAAATTGCAAATACTTACTGATGTCGTGCTATGGGGATCGAGTACCGTTTGGTCAACATTTTTTTCCCTGGACTTGGCCTGCAATTCGGTAATAGAAAATGAGCACACTCACATTGGAAACAAATTATAAAAAGTACTGAAATTGTCAAATACTTACTGATGTCGCGATATGGGGAGCGAGTACCGTTTCGACAACTATTTTATCCACAGACTTGGCCTACAATTAACTTATGCAAAATCAGCAAACTCACATGGAAAGTTAATTATTAAAAAAAACCAATCAAACTATCAAATGCTTGCCTGAGGAGCGGACTCTTGTTGCGCAGCCTCACCCGAGGTTAAGATGTTTCCCACAGAACTGGCCTACATATCAATTTATTAGGTTATGGAAATTGAAAAATCACATGAAAAGTTGTAATAAACAAAGAAACTATCAGATACTTACTGGTGCTGGCATTTTATTTTGCGCCACAACACTAGTACTTTGGTTAGAACCAACCTAATTGGGAACAAGATTTATCTACGAATTGTGACAAAAACAGTGCCAATTATGTATTTCGAATGCATTAATTAATATGTAGCATACGTCACTTACTTGACTTGCCGACATTTGTGGCAACAATCCTTCGAGATGTCTGAACCTGGCCTCAAATGCTAATAGTTCCTTCTCACGGCATATGTGCACGGTTCAAGTGTCAGGGCTCCGGAGGCGATCTGCTCCTCATGCTGAACCTGCAAGAAAACAAATGTTAAACTGCCGATTCCTTACAAGCATAAAACGCCTGATTTCATGAACTACTGTAAGTAAATAAACACTTTGTAAACGATTAGGTTAAAATATGTTATATATTTGTTCATACTAGTTTATTACGCTTGTAACACGCTTATGTACAAAAACATATATAAATATTCTAAAACGCTAGTAACACGCTTATGTATCCACATCAAGTGTTGAGACAAGTTAGACAGACTCGAGTTTGTTTGACACCAATATAAGGCAATGAATTGGCATTAACATGATTTAAAAAGTTTAATACTAAAACATACTAATTTGGTTGCCACGCCTTCGACAACAGCATTCTTGTATGCACCTCTTTGTCCTCCCTTGCTTTCATCCGCATTAATGCACGACCTGGGATCTCATACGGTGCAAGTCCCTTGTTTTTGACCTTGTAAAATATTTAAGAGAAAGCAACTGACGGTCACGCATTAGACACACAACCAACAAATCATTGAACTAGAGAGAAAGCAGCTGATGATGATTACCAGTTTCTCTCGAAGGTAGGTATACCCCCTCGTCCCATGTGATGATCAAAAACATTCTTCGCTGGAGCTCCCTTTGATGAAGCCGATTTTTCTTCAACCACAAATTATAATCATTTCATTATATTTAAAAAAAAGATAAACCATATATACTCGATCAATCTACGTTTGCAGAGTAGAGGATTTATACCTGAAACTGCTCTGATTGTGTGTACTCAATGAAGCGATCCCAGTCTTCTTGCCTGATCATCGTCCTGTGTCCCTTTGGTATCGCCTTCAGCTTCAGAGGTTTATCTATGTTCAACATAATGTATTTGGCATACAATTTTCTTCGGAAGTCCCGAAGAAGGTGTCCGAGCCGATTCATCACAGAAGGCTTGTGACACGCCTCAATCTCAAAATATTTCTGCATAATATAATACAGTAAAGGTAAATTACTTCTTAAAATATAATATGCACAAATAAAAAATAAGGATAACCGTTATTTGTTCCCACAGTTTATCTCTAAGCTCCTTTGTGACCTCCCTCAAACTTATATGTCTCAAGCCAACTATTTCCCTTACAACATCCCCTAAAAAACTTGAAAACTTTGATATGGTTTGGCCAGTGAACCTACCCAGATTATCAAACTCCACTACCAGGCATAATCGGTACGTAGCTTAGGTAACCTCATCAACCCCTTGTAGGTTTTTTCGTAGTAGCAAAACTGTTGATGGGTTCGATAGCCATCATCGCTATATCATCGTCTGCTTGACCGTCGTCGTCGTTGGCTTCCTCGCTGGAGCTCCAGTGTCTTCGTCGTCGTTGGCTTCCTCATCGGAGTATAAAACATGTTCTTCTTCGATTGTTTCATCTATAAGCTTCATCTTCGATTATTCTTCTTCAATTGTGTCGTCTGATTAATTTGTGGAGTGGAAAAGTTTTTTAATAATTTGGAGTGTAATTTGATTTTTGGAGTGTTAAATGTAATTTGGAGTTTTGGAGCCCATATTTTGGAGCTTTTGAGTTTTGCGTCCCTTTTAATTAAGAACGAATAGATTATTGGCAGAGAACCTGTGGCTGAAAATAGGCACTTTGATAGAAGATGGTTTTTAATATAAATTAAATGGGATAATCGTGTTACTAGCGTATTAGGATATTTATATATGTTTTTGTATATTAGCGTGTTACAAGCGTAATAGACTCGTTTAAACAAATACATAACATATTTTAATAAGCGTATCACAAGCGTTTTTAACAATAGATTAAGAACCAATAGATTATTGGCATATTTTTTTAATATAAATTAAAGGGGATAAGCGTGTTACTAGCGTATTAGGATATTTATATATGTTTATGTACATTGGCGTGATACAAGCGTAATAGTGTTTTTTAACAAAGTATTTTTTGTTTTATTTTTATATTAAACCAAGTGTTGTTTACGATTTAATAAGCGTATCAGTAGCGTTTTCAACAAAGTGTTTTTTTTTTTGTGATTTGTTTTAAGATACTCCATAATTACAATTCTTTAAAAGTTTTCATACAAAAGGCACCATTAAAACAATAAACTAAAATATGTAACCAACCAACATTCAAAACAATATGTTACAAGAAACTATAAGTAAAGCATTTTAAAGTTAACCAACCAACATTCAAAACAATAAACTATAATATGTATCAATACAACCATCTAAACATGAAAACAACAAATGTTACAAAAATCACAAATGTCACCAAATCAAAAATGTTTCCCAAAGTCACCAAATCACAAATGTTCCAAAAATCACCAAACACAACGCGCATTCTTGCAATAATCAACTTTTGAAACAAAAAAGTACCTTTATTGATGTCATATTCAAATCTGCACTTATTACCGATTTGTAAATCATTTTCCGCCGAGAAATTTTTCCATTTTGGTACACAATATCTGAATTTCAGTTCCGACAATTCACCATGAAGTTTCATTTTTTTTTACGACCTTCGGGGTTGACCAAATTGATTAGCATTCCATCATAGGCATCAATCTTGGTAGCAATGTGACCCGGAAGACGCTGTGAATAGCAAATTTCAAATATATTATAAAGTTAAAATTTAAACGAATATAGTTGTAAATAAAAAAGAAATTTAAAAATTCAATTTACCAATTTGTTGGTGACGTTCATGTGAAAGACGATTTAAGAGTCATCATTTTGTTCATCAAGATGAATTGGGTTTTGGGAGGAAATACCATGATTGCTTAATTGATAGTTGAGAAACAACTGATTTGGACCAGGAAGGATAAATTCTATGCCATCTTCATGAAATACATTAATATGAAATATAAAATCTGATATGACTTCAAACACAACAAACGAACCACCTTTCAAGTTGGTTTGTTTAAAAACCTCATTCCATCCATCCTCTAGCCTAAAACCCATTCCATCCCAATGACATGAAACATTAAACAACACTCTATCTGGAGCAATAAGCTCGAAAAGCAACTTCATGCAATTTTCACCAAATTCTTGAATCACATACCACTCAAAGAAATCCTGTTAAACATGTTAATTAATAAACATTTGAATTTGGAAACAATCACTAAAGACAGAAATTAAAACTTACCAAGTAATGAACGTGTCGGTTTCTGACTGGAATGCATAACATTGTATCGGATTGATCATTTACGTTTTTTTTTGAAAGTAAACATGTTCAACATAGATGTTGACTTAACCTCAAAAACAACATATATTCCAGCTTCTATATAACATTCTCCGATTAATTCAGTCCAACCGGTTCCAAAATAAAAGTCATCAAGTACTTTGATTATAACTACAGAAAACATTCTACCACTTTAATCATAAATCAAACAACAGCCGGTATTCGATTTCATGTCAGCAAACATTGGTTGAACAGCTTTAGGAATGAGCTATAAGGAACACAAAAAATGTTCTTAGAATCGTTATAAAATGTTTCAAAAAAATTTACCCAGATAACATTAACATACCATCCTACTCATGGAAACGCTGTCGATATCTACCAGGAACTTAACTCCATTATGAGACGTGGCATTTTTATGTCAGACGATTCTGTATATTCGTACCAGGATAAGCGAAATTAGAAGTCGATTTAGGGTCTTGAAGTAAAGGGGTTTTATCATTGAGAATGGTTTGAATTTTTATTTTATTTTTTTATTTTTTTCTACATATTTAATTATATATATTTTTTTTGGTTTTTGTTTTATAACTTATTATATTTAACTTTTAGTTTAAAAAATAGTTTAAAAACATAGTCTTACTTTTAGTTTTTTCTACTAACATTCCGGTACAAATTTCGTTAAAAGTTGAGTTCGTTTAATAAATCGTATTTTTTAAATAAATATAAAATTTTATCCATTATTGAACCATTAGTAAGATTTTCTGGATAAGATTTAGAACTTCGTAATAGAGAAGCTTATAACATTCTAGTGTTGTCATTATCATAATGAATAAGTATGTAGTTTTGTATCATTATCATCTTCTAGGTTATCATCATCACCATATGTGTTATGATGATGATCAACATCATAAAGTTATCATCATTATCATGTATTATAGTGGTTATCATCATCATAATCATCGATCACCGTCACCATGAAACGGCATCATCATCAGACGTGCAGGTAATCAACGTGGTCATTGTATAGGCTATCGTAGTCGGTGTTGATCATACGGGTAACATATATCTCGTTATCAGTGTCATCATCATCGTCGAAAGCATCATCATCATCAGCATCATCATCAACCTATTGCCATATACGGTATCCAGTCAGCATCATATGGGTTATCGTAAACAAAACGACCAATATTAGCGATCACTGTCGGCACCATCGTATGAATTGTTGTCGTCATCAAACGACATCACCAGTCGTACAGGCTACCATCAGTATGACCATCGTATACGTTATCATGGTCGTTGTCGATCATACGGGTTACATGTCATTAGACATCGGTGTCACCATAATCATCAACGTATATATATATATGTGTGTGTGTGTGTGTGTGTGTGCGCGCGCGCTTCTGTGTGGCGTACTGTCATATAGGTACATATATATGTGTGATCATCATCATAGACATCATGCTCATTGTACGATCTACACTCTCCATCATATGGGTTGGCGTAAGCAAACCGTACGATATAGGTTAGCAACATCATTATGATAACCAGCACCAACCCAGGTTGTTATATCCATGTATTCATGTGGGTACCATTATATTAGCATCGTCGTCGTCATAATTGGGCCAATCATCATGGTCCTCATACGGGATAGCACCGTCATCGTCTCATGGATTACATATCCGCAATTATACTACAAACCACCTACTGCCACCATCCACCGGCCACATTAGCCACAACGACTTCCAGCACCAACCACTAACCACACACCACACCCACCCACCACCACCACCCACTAATATATATATATATATATATATACCCACCTACCACCCACCACCGACCTCCGCCACCACCACCACCGACCGCCGTCGCCACCACCCACTACCCACCACCGCCACCCACCACCACACATACGCCACCACGAACCATCACACCTCCGCCACCGTCCACTACCATCATGACCACCTGAACCCACCACCACCCACTACCCACCACCACACATACGCCACCACGAACCATCACACCTCCGCCACCGTCCACTACCATCATGACCACCTAAACCCACCACCACCCACTAATATTATATATATATATTTATATTTATATATATTTATGTCGTACGATTAAAATTTAGAAGCACGCGCCTTCTTTTAAAAGGGTCAAATAATTACCCAAAATTCAACCTCGTAAGTCAATATTTCTACTGTGAAGCACAAGCACAAGCACAAGCCCGACTGGTTTAATTATTCTAGAACGGAACCAAAATAAAGAACCCTAACTCATCTACTTCTGGAACGGAACTAAGAACGAAGCACAAGCATGATAGATCTCAGAATAAAGATGGAACAGGTGTTAGTTTATGATTTTTTTTAGCGTTTTAGGTTTAAGTAATCTTAAAATGTAAGCATTTGTTTAAATCATCTTATGTATTAAAGCGTTTTATAAGTGTGTTGTTGTTGTAATACATATCTTTGTTTTTTTAAAATCTATGTATAATATTAAAGCATGTTATAAGCGTATGCTAAGCGTGTTATGGCTTTAGTATGAGAATTATCAATGTGATATTTGATAAGAATTTTCTGTTTCCTTGTGATTCGTGTTGTTATCCCCTACCCCCATGTTTTATTGTATGTATGTGATTCAGTTGTCGAAAAAAACAAGACTGATAAAGCTAAGCATCTAAACGAGAAGAGAGATAAAAGGAAGACTAAAAAAGCTCCTCCGGTGGTGAAAAAGGTGAAAACAAAACATGTTGTGGAAGCAGACTCTGATTCAGACCTTGACACAAAAATCGACAGGTTGTTGTCAAAGCGGAAAGAGGTGGAACACAGTACATCTGACCGGACTTTCAGCGTCCGATAAAGAAAGCCATTAAAAAAAAGAAGCCAGCCGAGAGGGGAAAACCTTTTGTTGAATTTGTAGACAAAAAATTGAAGAATATGTGTGCACCTTGTAATATAATTGATGCAATGAAGGCAATGACCACTGCCCAAAAAACTTGTGTACAAGAAATGGATTTCGGGTCAATATTAAGACTTCAAGTAACCCAAACTCCAACAACTTTAGGATATTGGTTGCTCATGAACTATAATAACCGTTTAAATGAATTGAACATTGGGAGCTGTGTTATTAAGATAAAACCACAAAAAATACAAGAAGTGTTGGGGATACCAATGGGTAAGATTCATGTTTTAGACAAGAGTAGACCAAGATTGGGGGAAGATGTTACTACAGATTTGTTCAAAAAGCAATTCCCGACAAATTCAAGAATAAGTATAAAGCATGTGAAAGACAAACTGGCCGCGGATCAAGGAGTTGGTGAACTGTTTAAGACTAATTTCCTTGTGTTATTCAACACCTGCATAGGATTTGTCACAAAATCAACAACAGTCAATCAACGATTCATCGCCGCAATTGATAAAACCTCGGATATTCCAAATATGGACTGGTGCAGCTATCTTATTGAAAACTTGAAAATGACAAAGGAAGCATGGAGAGATATCAACGCTCAATACAACGGTCAGATCACCTTCCTTGTGATGCTTTACACTCATGAATACCATAAAAAATATGGTCCATTTGGGACTCCCGTCACAACGCATGCAGTCAACTACATAACAACAACTAGTCCTAATAAGATGGAAAAATACTTGGAGAATAATGGTCCTCCCTTAGAAGAAGATGCTACTAAGGTTGCTGCTGCTACTGTGGCCTTTAGTGTTGACGGGAAGGGGATTGATGCGGCTGTTGCTACTCCTGCTGTTATGACCGTTACTGCTGCCGGGAAGGGACTTGATGAGACTTCTGATGCGGTTGTTGCTGATACTGCTGCTATTATAGTTAGTGCTTCCGGGAAGGGACTTGATGAGACTGCTGCTGCGGCTGTTGCTACTACTGAAACAGATAATGCCGATCAAACAGCTGAACAAGATTTGGATGATTATGTAAGCGTTTATTCACCTTTAACATTGCAAATGCCTATCGTGCTTGTTGACTATTATTTAACTCCATTCCATCTGGTTGGGATAAATTGAAAATGATTTTGAATTAACAATAACTATATTTTCTTTTTACAGTCTTGGAATAAGGCAATAGATAAAAAGTTGAAGACATTTGATAAAATTTCTTCAGAGATCAACGAGTTGGTCCGTCAAGGAAAGGATAGACATCCATCAAATCACAATATCTTTGCTAGATGTTGTGAATAGGAAAACAGTTTCAGTAATAATGTGGTTCCTAAAACACAAGATTCAGATGTTGGTGTTGGTGGTCCAGTGACTGCTCTAAAAGGTATTTGGTCTAAAG
Organism: Bidens hawaiensis; assembly: GCF_021521415.1. NCBI lineage: Eukaryota > Viridiplantae > Streptophyta > Magnoliopsida > Asterales > Asteraceae > Bidens > Bidens hawaiensis. The sequence continues at coordinate 114,604 of NW_027495006.1, forward strand.
TAATTATAATCATAATTAAAACGCTCATAAAACGCTTAAGCTGTTATTTTTAACTTATTACATCTGTGTGATGCAGTTGATTCAGATGTTGGTGTTGGTGGTCCAGTGGCTGCTCAAAAAGGTATATGGGCTAATGTAAATATAATTATAATTAAAACGCTCATAAAACGCTTATGCTGTTATTTTAAACTTATTACATCTGTTTGATGCAGTTGATTCAGATGTTGGTGTTGGTGGTCCAATGGCTGCTCAAAAAGGTATTTGGGCTAAATTAATTATAAGTATAATTAAAACGCTCATAAAACGCTTATGTTGTTATTTAAAACTTATTACATCTTTGTGATGCAGTTGATTCAGATGTTGGTGTTGGTGATCCAGTGGCTGTCGAAAAAAATGATGCAGGTCAAGAAAACAATGTCTCATGCGCAGATATTGATAAAGTTGTTAATACAGTGGTTGAGTGGGCTAAAGAGGGTATTTAATTATTGTTAATACAGTGATTAAGTAAAATGATGTTTTGTGTAAACAATTATATTAGGATAACTTAAAATAATGGAGGTTAGCATATCTAGGAAGATAAGGTTGTAACTTGCAACTAGTTATGCAAGTTGTTTTAAGATTATGCAGATTTTATGTTGTAATGTTTTAGTATAAATAGGTGGCTAAAGTGTCTTGTATAAGTGTGGTGGTTTAATCCCTTTAATACAAAAGCAGTTTTGTGACTTTGATTGCTAACAATTATAAATAAAAAACAAAAGGGGTTGAAGGTATTTAATTTTAATTACAATTATTTTCAGTCAAATTTAAAATGAGTTGTTTTATGTTTAACAGTTGACACCGGATTGTCAACAAGTGATAATCTCATTACACTGAAATCTCCATATCTTCTGAGAGAGGTTGACGTATATATTTTTTTTGTCTTGAAGACATTTGGGAGGAGGTCTACAAGTCCACTCACACAGACTCGTTCAAGGTGATCTTTGAAAGCAACTGTCCTAGCATTTATATAACCACCAATGCAATGGATGGATTCACTAAACTAATGAACTATGAAGAAAAGAACAAATCTGCAACATCACCGTTCAGATTCTTTGCTTCAAGCACTTTGCTGGCACAAATTAGTCTATTTTGTTTGTACTATTAGAAAACGCTCAATAAACTATTTAATCATCTGTATTTTAATTATTATACAGACTGGATGTGCTCGTGCATTATGTTGAGTCAAGGGGTTACACATACAAAGAAAGACTGGATGTGTTTTTTCAGACAACATCGAAAAGCAAATGGCGATTTTTGGAATCAAATCACTCAAGGAGGTTGCTATAGTGCTCGTGCCAATTCTACAACACGAACATTTCTTTGTGGTTATCTTCAATCTTCAAACAGGAGTGACGGAATTACTTGACAACAGTGCAAATCAAGAAATACCAGCTGATGCAAAGTTTGAAAGCTTAGAAGACAAATCAAAAGCAAATAGAGAGAATTTTGAAGAAAGATACGGAAAGACTCCTGATATACTGGTAAACATATATACCTTTAACCCAAAAAACATACATACATGTTATAAAAATTGTCAAAATACTTAAATTGCTTTCTATTTTGTTTAGAAAAACGTCTTTTGCATGTATCTTAAAACAATCAAACACCCCATTGCTCAGCAAATCCAAGTAGCAACAATCAGTAGATTTAAAATGATATGGAGAACAAGAAATAATGGATTATATTGTGGTATTTTTGCTATGGGACACATGGATACATATGATGGGAAGAGACCATGGGGTGTAATTTCAAAAAGGAAGGCCCTAAACAACAGAAACAGCTAAAAAGGTTGAGGTCAAAGTATTTGTGCAAAATCCTCCTCTCGTATGTAAACCAACACAGAAATACTCTTATCAAGAAAGCACTGATATTCCATGAAAATAACAACACTCCTTTAACCAGAGAAGATTTTATTGCTGAACTTAAGAAAAGGCAACAACAAATTTGAATGATTTCAAAACTGACTGCTATGTACTTTTAGATACTTGTTATGTTATGCTATATAAATTACCACTTTGTAATTTACTTTAAGATAATAGTTACATGTTGAATCAATGTTTTAACAACAACATAAAAATTTTATTATTACCAAAACACACAAATTTATTACTACTAATCTCTGAGTGACACACATATAAACACACCACCACTACATCATAAATACTCATGAAACACCATCATATACTAATATCTGAGTGACATAAGAAACTTCGATTTCAATTCCATTGAGAAATTCAATTCTAAGAATTTCCTTGCCCAAAAGTTTTAACTGGTCAAGCTCTCTCTGTCCTGCATCACCATAAACAAAAAGCAAGATGTCGGATAGTACTAGCGGGCATTCGAGTAAGAACTTTTGCAATGACATCCCTGGAATCCAAGTTGTTGCTAGTCTTTACAAATTCTTTAGTAAGAGTTTCCCAACAAGCTTTATCTGCCTTGATTTGATCCTCAATTTTCCTGCTGAGGGCAACCTTGTAGGATGTGGATGATGTTGATGATGACGAGCAATCCATTATTAACTAAAAAAATAATATAAAATTATGTAGGTATATGAGTTTAGCAAATGTGGTGTAGGTATATATGACCAAAAGGCTCACAGACAAAACAATAGGGTGTCCCACGCTTGGGAAACGCTATGGACGAATAGTAATTGTAATAAAAAAACAAAATGGTGTCCCACGCTTGGGTAACGCACAAACTTGTCTTATGTGTTTTTGTTTAATCTAGTGATTGCTTGCATTTATATCACCTGTCAGAATTAGTTTGGGAAAAATATTATGGTAATGACAGCCTACATTAAAGTTAAGCTATATCTTACTAGATCTTACTATATCTTACTACAAATCAAACTTAATTTAATTTTAGGTCTATATATATATATATATTTGTTATTCAATCACAATAACAGTTTCAAAAAGATAATAAAAATGTATTCTTCAGACAAAACCGAGAAGAACATAGTGAAAGCAAGGATGAATCTTGAGAAAGAGAAAGACGACACTCTGTTGAAGACAGTCGAAGAGATTAGGGCTAGACTCGCATTTGAAAATCAAAGACCTTCGGCTCATGTAAACTCATGTTGTTTGAATCAGATAATGAGTTTTAGGCAATGGCTTTGGATTATCAGAAACAACAGTCTGGATGCTACGACTCAGTGTGTGGGACTCTGGTTGACACCATAACTACGGTGTCAACCAACATGAGTTTTAAGGAGATGGGGGCGGAGACTGTGGACAAGGAGGAGTGATGGTGATGTTAGCTTTGCTGGTCTTGGTTTTTTTGTGATGTATTGTAATTAATGGTACTTTTTGTGACGCATCTTTTGATGAATGGTAAATATGGATTATCTTAAAATGCTTTCTAAACATGTTTTAAGGATCATCTAATTGCTATCTCTTTCTTTGTTAAAAACGCTTGTGATACGCTTAGTAAATCGTAAACAACACTTTGTTAAATCTAAAAATAAAACAAAAAACACATTGTAATCGATTAGGTTAAAATATGTTATATATTTGTTCAAATGAGTCTATTACGCTTGCAACACGCTAATGTACAAAGACATATATAAATATCCTAATACGTTATTAACACGCTTGTGTACAACAACTCCTTTCTAAACCCTCCTATATATATATTTATATATATAGTTTTGTTTTCAATAAAAACTCCTTTTTCATCATGGCAGAAATCTCATCGCGGACCCCAGCATCAAGTAACAATCGATCTCAGGTTTATTGTTTTTGTGGTCAAGAAGCCATTCTAAGAACATCAAATCACTTCGTGAAAATTGACCTTCGGTCACACGAAAAAAGTATGGCCGTAGGCCTTTAGCCACACACATTTTTTTCAGGTCATATTTGGACAAAGGTCGCGACACCGTGGGTATGATATGGCCACACACAGTTTTTAGTGGCCTTATGTGGTAATAAGTGTGGCTAAAGGGTACCTGCATTAGTTGTTGGTCAGCAAGAAGCCTCTCTAATTAGTGCGCTAAACGCTAGAAAATGGCCACATGACTATTTCCTATGAGTGACCATTGCAAGTATATAGCCACATGAATTAATATTTCAGCCACATGAATTTTACAATAATGTGGCCAATAGGGTTGTGTTAAGCTTGCATTGTGACCTATACCGTGTGGATATAGCAAAGAAATGGCTACTTAAATTTAACAATAGAGTGGATAATTATATGATATAGACACTGGATATTATATTAAAAGTGGCTAAATATGTTTACTTGCCACTCAAACACTCCTTTGTAGATTATAGTGTGGCTATTGTCTTACCGATTGTCACACATAATGCTTTTCGTAATTCAAAGTCATAGTTAGGTACTGAGTGGCTAATAATATCATATAGACATTGGAGGTTATTGTCAATATGGCTAAAAATGTGAACTTTCTAGTCAAAAACTCTTTTGTAGTTTGTGGTGTGGCTATTGTCAAACTATTCGTCACACATAGTGAGGTACTGTGTGGCTAATCGTATCATATAGATACTGGATGTTATTGTCAATGAGGCTAAAAATTTGAAGCTGCCACTCAAACACTCTTTTGTAGTTTCTAGTGTGTCCATTGTCTTACCTGTTGTCACACATAATGCTATTCGTAATTTAAAGTGTGGCTATTCTCAAACTTTTCGTCACGCATAGTGATGTATTGTGTGGCCAAACATATCGTATAGAGACTTGAGGTTATTGTCAATGTGGCTAAAAATTTAAAGTTGCCACTCAAATACTCTTTAGTAGTTTGTGGTGTGGCCATTTTCTTACCGTTTTTCACGCATAATGCTATTCGTAATTTAAAGTGTGGCTATTCTCAAACTGTTCGTCACACATAGTGATGTATTGTGTGGCCAAACATAACATATAGACACAGGAGGTTATTGTCAATGTAGCTAAAAATGTGAAGTTGCCACTCAAACACTCTTTTGTAGTTGGTGGTGTGGCCATTGTCTTACCATTTGTCACACACAATGCTATTCGTAATTTAAAGTGTGGCTATTCACAAACTTTTCGTCACACATAGTGATTTCTCTAGTGACGCTTGATCTCGTTCCGCCACACAAACAAAAACCAACTGATGAAAGTGTGGCCAATGTTTTTGGTACCCTTTCGTCACATAAAGATGTTTTTGTTGTGGCTAATGTCATTTATAGACTCTAATTTTCGTAATTTCAGGTGTGGCTATTGTCTTACTTTTGGCCACACCTATTTAATGTGTTCTATATGGCCAAAATGTGTGTAATTAGGCAATATATAATTATTTTTATTTTTTGTGCAGTAATATAAAACACCTATAAGCAAGCATGACAAAACAAAATTAGAAACAAATTATATTAACAATAATATTCACTTAAGCAAATGTATATGCAAAATATCTTACAAAATACAAAAAAAACGACTACCTATATACTAGATAAGGAGCCAGTTTTCTTAGCACTACTCCTTGTCTTCTGTTTGGTCACCCAGTCTATCTTTGTGTACTTTTCCTTTGCCTTCTTGCCAGCTCTGTCTGGTTCTTTTTAGGATGGGTGTGGTGGTAGCTGGAACAACAGAATATGAAAAACAAATATGTATAATTAATGTCATATTTTGTAATTGAATAGAACAAAATAGTAGGCCTGCAAATGAACCGAACTTTCGTTTAACTGTTCGTGAACCTCTCGGCGGGAAGTTCGTTTATGTTCGTTCATCTTTGTTCAATTACGTTAGTTTAGATTATAAACAAACAAACATAAACGAACACAAGTGTTCATTTTTTATACTAAATGAAAATGAACATAGATATTTGTTCGGTTAAGTTAAAAGGGAACAAACCTCTTGGTCACATAATATTAGGTGTTCTGGCCAAGCAACAAAAGTACCACGTGCGTTGCCAACAGTCACAATTTCACCTGCCTCACAAGGAATAATTGCTTGTTCCTTTATGGCTTCATCAATACTAACTTTATAGCAACCCACCGGGATTGCTTTTCCATGCAACTGTTGTGGAACCGGTGAACAATGAACTGTACCACGTGCCACCTTGTTACGCTTGTCATGCATACACAAACAACACTCATACACCTATCAACAATCATGTGAAATCATGTTGATGTCAATATTTATTATAAGGACATATCCATGGATACACCATGTTGGTGGGAAATTAACAATCTTTCGCGCAGTACATACCTTTATTTCAGCAGGTGGGGAAGCTTCATCCGTAGATACATCAACTTTTCTTTTACGGCTTCTCCGTTTTACCTAAAAACCATTCAATGAATCAACTTATGGATGGAAATCAATCAACAATTAAAGGAAAAACTGAAATTGCCAAATACTTACTGATGGTTTTTTCGAGTCGTTACCATCCGGAGTGTGGTGAAGTTGTGTTGATGTTTCGTCAACATTGTTCTCTACAGGCTTCATTGGTAATATAAATGAAATTGGAATTGTTAGACTTATTAGGTTATAAAATATAAAAACTGAAATTGCCAAATACTTACTGATGTCGCGCTATGGGGATCGAGTACCGTTTGGTCAACATTTTTCTCCACGTACTTGGACTACAATTCGGTAATAGAAAATGAGCACACTCGCATTGGAAACGAATTATAAAAAGTACTGAAATTGTCAAATACTTACCGATGTCGCGATGTGGGGAGCGAGTACCGTTTCGACAACTATTTTATCCACAGACTTGGCTTACAATTAACTCATGCAAAATCAGCACACTCACAAGGAAAGTTAATTATTAAAAAAAAATAAATCAAACTGTCAAATGCTTACCTGAGGAGCGGACTCTTGTTGCACAGCCTCACCTGAGGTTAAGATGTTTCCCACAGAACTGGCCTACAAATCAATTTATGAGGTTATGGAAAATGAAAAATCACATGGAAAGTTGTAATAAACAAAGAAACTGTCAGATACTTACTGGTGCTGGCATTTTATTTTGCGCCACATCACTAGTACTTTGGTTAGAACCAACGTGATTGGGAACATGATTTACCTACGAATTGTGACAAAAACAGTGCCAATTATGTAAGTCGAATGCATTAATTAATATGTAGAATACGTCACTTACTTGACTTGCCGACATTTGCGGCAACAATCCTTCGAGATGTCTGAACCTGGCCTCAAATGCTAACTATTCCTTCTCACGGCATCTGTGCACGGTTCAAGTGTCAGGGCTCTGGAGACAATCTACTCCTCATGCTGAACCTGCAAGAAAACAAATGTCAAACTGCCGATTCCTTACAAGCATAAAACGTCAGATTTCATGAACTACTGTAAGTAAATAAACACTTTGTAAACGATTAGGTTAAAATATGTTATATATTTGTTCAAACTACTCTATTACGCTTGTAACACGCTTATGTACAAAAACATATATGAATATTCTAATATGCTAGTAACACGCTTATGTATCCACATCAAGTCTTGAGACAAGTTAGACAGACTCAAGTTTGTTTGACATCAATATAAGGCAATGAATTGACTTTAACATGATTTAAAAAGTTTAATATTAAACATACTAATTTGGTTGCCACTCCTTCGACAACAACATTCTTGTATGCACCATCTTTTTCCTCCCTTGCTTTCATCCACATTAATGCACGACCGGGGATCTCATCCGGTTCAATTTCCTTCTTTTTGACCTTGTAAAATATTCAAGAGAAAGCAGCTGACGGTCATGAATTAGACACACAACCAACAAATCATTGAACTAGAGAGAAAGCAGTTGACGGTGATTACCAGTTTCTCTCGAAGGTAGGTATAACCCCCTCGTCCCATGTGATGATTAAAAACATTCTTCGCTCGAGCTCCCTTTGATGAAGCCGATTTTTCTTCAACCACACATTATAATCATTTCATTATATTAAAAACAACATAAACCATATATACTCGATCAATCTACGTTTGCAGTGTAGAGGATTTATACCTGAAACTGCTCTGATTGTGTGTACTCAACGAAGCGATCCCAGTCTTCTTGCCTGATTATCGTCCTGTGTCCCTTGGGTATCGCCTTCAGCTTCAGAGGTTTACCGATGTTCGGCATAATGTATTTGGCATACATTTTACTTCAAAAATCCCGAGGAAGGTGTCCGAGCTGATTCATCACAGAAGGCCTGTGACACGCCTCAATCTCAAAATATTTCTGCATAATATAATACAGTAAAGGTAAATTACTTCTCAAAATATAATATGCACAAATAAAAATTAAGAATAACTTTTATTTGTTCCCACAATTTATCTCTAAGCTCCTTTGTGACCTCCCTCCAACTTAAATATCTCAAGCCAACTATTTCCCTTACAACATCCCCTAAAAAACTTGCAAACTTTGATCTGTTTTTGCCAGTGAACCTACCCAGATTATCAAACTCCACTACCAGTCTGACACCTCCAGAGTATGCATAATCGGTACGTAGATTAGGTAACCTCGTCAACCCCCTTGTATGTTTTTTCGTAGTAGAAAAACTGTTGATGGGTTCAATAGCCATCGTCGCTATATCATCGTCTGTTTTACCGTAGTCGTCGTTGGTTTCCTCGCTGGAGTAGCCTTCAGTGTCGTCTGATTGAGTGTCATCGTCATCGTTGGCTTCCTCATCAGAGTATAAATCATGTTCTTCTTCGATTGTTTCATCTATAAGCTTCATCTTCGATTGTTCTTCTTCAATTGTGTCGTCTGATTAATTTGTGGAGTGAAAAAGTTTTTTAATAATTTGGAGTGTAATTTGATTTTTAGATTGTTAAATGTAATTTGGAGTTTTTGAATAGTTGGAGCCAATATTTTGGAGCTTTTGAGTTTTGCCTCCCTTTTAATTAAGAACCAATATATTATTGGCAGAGAACCTGTGGCTGAAAATAGGCACTTTGATAGAAGATGGTTTTTAATATAAATTAAAGGGGATAAGCGTGTTACTAGCGTATTAGGATATTTATATATGTTTATGTACGTTAGCGTGTTACAAACGTAATAGACTCGTTTGAACAAATACATAACATATTTTAATAAGCGTATCACAAGAGTTTTTAACCATAAATTAAGAACCAATAGATTATTGGCATAGTTTTTAATATAAATTAAAGGGAATAAGCGTGTTACTGGGGTTGTAACGATTCCGGCAAATTCAGGTATACCCTAGCCGGTAAATACTATTTATGTGTTATTTGATAATGAATATATGAATTATAATGCGTTTATACGAGTATGTATGATTCACATTACGGATTATACTCGATTATACAGTTAATCGTATTGGAAAAATCGATTAACCGATTAACGGTTATTGAAGTCCGAACGAATCGAGGATTACATTCTAGACGAGATATATAATATTTAGTGATGTTTACAAAGTATTAAAGCTTCGGGATAAGTGAATTAAACCACAGAAAAAAAAAAGAATTTTCGATTTAATGGTACGTCGGTACGTTAAACGAAACCTTTAATACCAAACCAAGCAAGAGACGATCGATCAAGCCGAAAAAGATGTGCAATTATTAATAATATGATGTTCTAAGATAATAAATGCCATGATTTAAGTTTTTAAAGTTTTTAAATTAGTTTTATATAAATTTCATTTTTAAGCCGAAAACGACCGTTTTAGCCTCGTTTTAAGCCGAATTAAACATCTAACCAAAAAACGAAATGAACCAGATTATCCAAAACATTATCCAGATTGCCGAAATCAAAATGAATGGCTTGAAATGGAGAAGTGGGTCCCACCCCACCCTCCTCTTTGGACCGATCGGACAAGGGGATTAAACCCCTTGTTTTTGTTATTTTTTTTATATAACAAACATCTCCAAGTTCTTCAATCCTCTCCACATTTCCACTCAAAAACCCGAGTTTGTAGCAAGAAAACAGAGGTAAAAGTCGAGTTATTTACGTGTTCATCTTCGTTTCTTGAGTTTACTTGCAAGAAAATGAGGTTTCAAGTGAAAAAGGGTGAAAACCCGAGATGAAAACCGATTCTTGCATGATCAAGTGATGTATACGGGTTATACAAGGGATCTTGGTCCAAGAAAGGGGTGAAACGAACCAAAAACGAATTTTTACGGTTAAATCTTTGTTTTTAAATCATAACCGAAACCATGAAAGAAATGGCTTGATTGTGGGTGTAACTTGCTTGGTGTGGTGTTATTGTGCTTGTAGGTGTTGTATCTAGTTGTTAGCAAAGGCTAAAAAGCGAGATCCTTGCGATTTGAAGCTAGAAACACAAGGTAGTTCGGTTTTTGTATGATGTTTGTGTTTTGGACAGATTGTGATACGTATAGAGTTAGGTCATGAAATTTTACAGAGGTGTTAGATATATGAAAATATGAGTTCTGTGAAAATTTGGTAATTTTTGGATAAAGGATGAATATTTGGTGAATTTAATGCTCGGTTTTGGACAAAAATGGTGAAAAATAGTTAAATATCATGAAAACTTCTGGAAAATTCCAGGTAAGCTTTTTATAACATGTAAAAGTCACACACAAAATTTTAGATCCGTTGGAGAAGTCTTAGTAGGCTTTTCGGTTAAACGAGTTCTAGGGTTTTCTAGCTCGGTTTTAGTGAAAATGGCATGTAAAAAGAGATTTTGGTTCTGGAAACATTACAGGGGACTATGTGGATGGCAGGGGTCATCTAGGAAAAAATTGGGATTTTTCTAAGGTCGTTTGGTATTTACAACATATTTAGTGTTTAAATGGTGTTTAAAAATAGATAAATAAATTTTAAATATTAAAATTAATTCTGAAAATATTTTTATAAAATTCCCCACTGTCAAAAAGTGATTTTTGCAAAATTTCAAGATCCGAGATTAAACGGATAATTATTTGTGTAAAAACAAACCTTTAAAGTTTAAAACGCGTAAACCGGTAAAGTTCGCCTAAACGAGCTGGCTGGTGTATAAAAACCCTAAAAATGGACTATTTTCATATAACTAAGTTAAACAGGTAAAAATAAATCATCCAAAAATAATTCGGATGATTTGAGTAATTTTATCTGATTTAACAGTTCCCGGTACACTAAAGACGGAAACGGGTCCCGCGGCCAATCGGGGCGTCTAAACCTTGCTCTAATTTCACAACTTTAATTAAATTATCAGTCAACAACTATTTTCGGGTCGTGTGTGACCAAACTCATTTTTGAAACGTAAAAACGGATAACCGTGCTGGGCACGCAAAAACGGGGAAAACAAACTAATAGTAATTTTAACTATTGAACTCTAAATGATATCACAATCTGAGTCCGGAGAAGTGTTTCTGGGTTAACATTGCCCCCAGAACGGGTACAGTACTGGGTTAACAGTGTCCCCAGAAGTACCGGTTAACACGGTTAAAGTTATATTAATAGTGACTGTATAGTAACGAACTTACGGATCGTATTACAGATCCGGATTAAAAGCTTGCGTACTGTGTCACCTAATTGCTTACGATAAGGTGAGTTTCACGAGCCCCTTTTTCTGAATTGTTTTTAAATATTTTCCCGGGGCGGAAAGCATGTTATTATTGAAATGTTTAAGTACATACTGAACGCATGGATTTGCGTGTATTTATATATATTTTATTGTACGGGAATCGTACGGAAATGTACTAAGATGGTAATTGTCTGAGTTGCTAACATTGTAAGGCCCCGCAACACGAGTGATTAGCTAAAAGCCGGTAGAGTGTGAATAGTACTATTGGTCTGACAAACCCAACTGGTCCGGCATGGATTTGCTGATGTTTCCAAGCCAGTTGCACATGTCTATTTTGTTGTTATATATTTTTGCTATGCAATGTTAGGCATAGCGGTTTGGGGTAGGTCCGTGGGCGGAGTATGCCACGGGGTTGTATGTGGATAGTCAGAGGTTTCACGTGTGGGCTCAGCATAATTACATCGCTAATATATGATTATTATAATGATTTGTCAATGTTTATTTAAATTAGTGAAACTCACCAACTATTCGTAGTTGACCCGTTTTCTTTACATGCTTTCTAGGTACTCCCAAACTGGAATAATTGCTTCATGCTTGACGATGCGAGCTTTTTGTGGAAGCTTAATGATCTTTTTGTATTAAATATGTTAATGTAATGTCGGTAAAACTTATGTGCTAACGCCTAGACGATAACTAAACTCGGAACAATGTAATATGGTGTGAACTAATGTAGTGGTGTTTTCTTTATAAGCAATGCTGTTGATATCAGACGTGTCTGTTGCATCCCGTTTACGTTTCCGCTGCGGTTACGGGGTGTTACAGAACTTGGTATCAGAGCCATTGGTTATAAAGAATTAGGATGTCTTTAAAAGATACCTAAAATATAACCAGTAGCTCAAGTATTATAGGATCTGAATATCAACTAATAATTTATAGTGACGAGATCTGGATGAACTTGGATGGACAAGTGAGTTATTATGGTCCGGAACATAATAACAGACTTGTCCGCACGAGGGAATTCAGGGGAAGTCACGGGGAACATTAATAGGTAAAATCGGCAACATATGTGTAAGTATATGATAATATTTTTATGTGACAAAGTTGTATAAGTATGTGTATATTAATCATGATTTACATTATGGAAGAAACTATACGTTTGCTAACTTGTGTACAGGTAGGGATGTCGAGATCACGAAGTCTGTCAGTGGAGGAGGACCCGGAGGAGGTCAGTTCCGGGAACTCCAGGAGCTTACGCCTAGCATCCAGCACTGAGCCTAGTGAGCCTAGCCGTAGGAGTGCTAGCCTGTCCTCCCCTACTAGGGTTGCCAGATCCCCCACCCCACCCGCAGCCACCCCTACCCCTCCCAGACCTGGACCCCGCCTCACGGCGCGGATCAGTGTCCCTTATGTCCCACCTACCTCTACCCTACCCAGACCTACTTTCCACAGGGGCGAGTCCTCCCGCCCCCAGCCTGAGCCTGTGCCTCCACCCGTGTGGGGTACCCCTAGGCTGGAGAGGGATGAGCGTCCCTCCTCCGAGGTTGCATGGCTCCGAGTGCTCACCGAGCAGGTGATTGAGCACACCATCGCCTTGACGGTGGGGATCCAGAGGAGGAGACACTTGGCGGACTGCGTACTGGACAGCCAGTACGCGATTGGCCAGCTGAGGAGGGAGGGCGCATACTCCCAGTGGCTGATTGACCGGATGGAGACACGGATTCGGGGTTTGATGGCGGTGTTGGTGGTGATGGTGGCAGTGTTGGTGTGGTTGGTATACCACCATGTTTAGTTATGTTAGGGTGGTAGTAGTCAGGGTCCGCTTTTTGATACTCTGTGTAAGCAGTTAGTGGCGATGCTAACATAGAGTGAATCTTGGGTAGTTATAGTACAGCCACTAGCCCATAGGGGGCCTTTTTTGGGGATATCATTGTAGATACTTTTGATGTATCATTCAAGCACTGACCCATAGCGGGTTATGTCGAAATGATGCCGATGTAGGACTGATGTATGAAAACTTAATCTATGTGATGATGGTAGGAATGTAATGTGAACTGATGTTTATGTAATATGTACTGATTTTTATTAATGAATGGAATGTGTGTTGTGTATCGAGACTGGAATTTGTATTAATTATATGTGTTTTTCTTAATGTTGTGTAGAATGGCACCAAAATGGTCAGCTCGAATGTCAGAAGTGGAGGTGGACCGTCTGATTGCTCGACAGTTAGAGGCGGCGATACCGGATATAGTATCGCGCATCGCCGCCAGTATTAATAATACGACCAATCCAGGCCCTGCGAGCAATCAAACGACCACCAATAATGATGGAGAACAAAATGTTAATCCTTCACCGAACGGTAACCCGTTCCGAGTAATGACGCACCGCCTAGGGTGGTCGTTACAGATAGTAAAGGCCCTATACCTAGTGTTGAAACGAACCGCACTGAACCGACTCCTGCAACAAAGGGATGTTCAATCAAAGATTTTATGTTGTGCAAGCCCCTAGAATTTAGCGGGTCTGAGGGACCAAATGGGTTGGTTAAGTGGATTGAGAAAATAGAGTCTGTTGTGAACATCAGCAACTGCCCTGAGGATTACGTTGTTAAGTATGCTACCTGCACGTTCACGGACCATGCCTTGACATGGTGGAACACAATAGTGCAAACTCGCGGTCAGGCAGCGACAAACCGCATGACCTGGGCAGAGCTCAAGGCCCTTGTACTGGAACATTTCTGCAAAAAAAACGAACTGCAGAAGTTAGAAAACGAATTGTGGAACCTGGAGATGCAGGGGGCAGACCACTTGGGTTATACGAATCGATTTTAATGAGTTGTCGCGATTGGTGCCATGGTTGGTCACCCCGGAGTCAAAGAGGGTTGAGCGTTATATATGGGGACTAACTCCAGTAGTAAGGAGTATAGTCAACGCTGGGGGACACAAGACGTTTGAGGGTGCGGTGACGCAAGCTGTTATCGTCACATACGATTTCGTGATGAGTGGGTCACTGAAGGTGGCAGGAGAGTCTGTTGGGGGAAAGCGAGGTACGTATGACAATAGGATCCAGGAGAAGCAGCAAAATAAACGTGCTCGGTCCGCTGCCCAGAACTACGCCATGACTGGTTCAGGTGGAAGGCAGGAACCACAGAAAGGGACGTTCCCTAAGTTTGGGAAATGCGGTTACCAGCATGGTGGCGAGTGCAAGGGAGTAGTGTGCCACCGGTGTGGCAGGATTGGGCACTACGCACCGAGTTGTAGGACAAACCTAAACAATCTGAACCGACAACCGCAACCTATCCGTGCGCAGCCATATAGGACCCAACCAGCCCGACAACAAAACCCACAAGGAAACCAAATGATGACCACCAGCCGTGCTTGCTTTGAATGCGGCGGCACAGATCACTTCAAGAGAAACTGTCCGAAACTGAACCAGGGAGGAAATGGGAGGCAAACCATGGGTCAGGCATCGTCGTCCAATCCGGCGAGAGGCCGAGCATTCGTGATGGGGGCGAACGAAGCACGCCAGGACCCCAGCGTAGTGACAGGTACATTCCTCGTCTCTGATCATTATGCTTCTCTATTATTTGATACGGGCGCCGATAGAAGTTTTATCTCCGTTAAATTCCTATCGATAGCAAACCTTCCGATTAATGAAACCAGAGAACCTTATACCGTAGAAGCCGCTAACGGAAAAACCATGATAGTTAATCAGATAGTTCGGAATTGCCCTTTTATTCTAAACGATCAATCCTTCCTGATTGACTTATTACCGGTAGAATTAGGTAGTTTTGACGTGATAGTGGGAATGGATTGGTTGGCACGTAACAAAGTGGAAATAAACTGTGAAAAGAAAATCGTCAAGATCCGGGTGTCGGATGACGAAGAGGTGTTAGTGCAAGGAGAGAAGTCAGGCACAATGATACCATTTATATCCCACCTCAAGGTGTTAAAATATATACGCCAGGGATGCGTGGCGTATCTAGCGAGCTTGATGGTCACAGATTCTGAGGAGAAACGGGTGGAAGATATCCCGGTGGTACGCGAATTTCCACAAGTTTTCCCATAAGAACTTCCTGGATTACCGCCAACCCGACAGGTCGAATTCAGAATCGATTTAATACCTCAAGCTGGCCCTGTTGCTAAAGCACCCTACCGACTTGCACCGTCCGAGATGCAAGAATTATCCAATCAGTTGCAAGAATTGTTGGATAAAGGATTTATACGTCCTAGTCATTCCCCGTGGGGTGCACCTGTATTATTCGTGAAAAAGAAGGACGGGAGCCTTAGAATGTGCATTGATTACAGGGAGTTGAACAAGTTAACAATCAAAAATAGGTACCCTCTTCCCCGAATTGATGATCTGTTTGACCAGCTGCAAAGTGCGAGCTATTTCTCAAAAATCGATCTTAGATCGGGATACCATCAGGTTAGAATTCAGGAAGAAGATATCCCAAAAACCGCATTCCGGACTCGCTACGGCCATTACGAGTTCTTAGTTATGCCTTTCAGGCTAACAAATGCGCCGGCAGTGTTCATGGACCTCATGAATCGAGTCTGTAAACCTTACCCCGACAAATTCGTCATTGTGTTTATTGACGATATTTTGATTTACTCGAAAAGTAAAGAAGAGCACGAGCAACACTTAAGAATGATTTTAGAGCTTCTGAATCAGGAAAAGTTGTATGCAAAATTCTCCAAGTGTAACTTCTGGTTACAAGAAGTGCAATTCCTCGGTCACGTAGTAAACCATCAAGGAATACACGTTGATCCGAGTAAGGTTGAAGCAATTAAGAATTGGCAAGCGCCTAAATCGCCAAAGGAAATCCGCCAATTCTTAGGCTTAGCTGGATATTATCGTCGATTTATAGAGAACTTTTCCAGCATCGCCCAACCTTTAACTCTCCTGACTCAAAAGGATCGAAAGTATGAATGGGGAAAAGAGCAGGAAACGGCGTTTCAAACGTTGAAGCAAAAATTGTGCCAAGCGCCGATTTTAAGTCTCCCCGATGGAGACGATGGTTTTGTCGCGTATTGTGACTCATCGCGTAGAGGGTTAGGATGCGTGTTGATGCAGAACAATAAGGTTATAGCCTATGCTTCCTGACAGTTAAAAGTACACGAGAAAAATTACACTACTCACGACTTAGAACTGGGAGCGGTTATCTTCGCACTTAAAATCTGGAGACATTATCTCTACGGTACGAAGTGCACCATCTTCACAGATCATAAAAGTTTGCAGCACATATTCGATCAGAAAGAACTGAATATGAGGCAACGAAGATGGGTCGAGTTGTTAAGCGACTATGACTGTGACATCCGTTATCACCCCGGCAAGGCTAACGTCGTAGCCGATGCCTTGAGTAGGAAAGATCGGGTTAAGCCATTGCGAGTGCGAGCACTGGGGATGATAGTCCAGTCTAATCATTCGGACCTGATTCGAGTCGCACAACGAACAATTGGAAAAGGAGGGACTTTACGGCAATGAGAAGAATTTCGAACAGCGCGTGGACGAAATTCTCTATTTCAAAAATCGGATTTGGATCCCGACCCTCCATGACCTTCATGAATTAATCATGGACGAAGCGCATAGATCGAAATATTCCATACATCCGGGATCGGATAAGATGTACAAGGATGTGAAGGAGTTCTACTGGTGGCCGGGTATGAAAAAGGATATAGCAACGTATGTCGGTAAGTGTACGACTTGTGCGAGAGTTAAGGCAGAGCACCAGAAACCCTCGGGGATGTTACAACAACCGGAAATTCCCGAATGGAAGTGGGAGCAAATCACGATGGATTTTGTGACACATCTTCCTAAGACGTCCCGAGGACATGAGGCAATTTGGGTAATCGTGGATCGATTAACCAAATCGGCACATTTTATCCCGATTAGGAATAATTATAATACTAAGAGACTTGCACAGATTTATATAAATGAAATTGTGTCTCGTCATGGGATCCCCATCGCAATCATCTCCGATCGAGATAGACATTTCACCTCCAATCTTTGGCAAGCGGTGCAAGAAGCGCTGGGAACGCGTATTGATCTAAGCACAGCTTACCACCCTCAGACCGATGGTCAGTCTGAGAGGACCATCCAAACCCTGGAGGATTTGTTTCGTGCATGCGTACTGGATTTTAAGGGAAATTGGGATCAACATCTCTCACTCGTTGAATTTTCCTATAATAACAGTTACCATAGCAGTATAAAGGCAGCGCCTTACGGAGCATTGTATGGTCGGAAGTGCCGATCACCACTCTGCTGGACTGAAGTGGGCGACACTCAGGTTATTAGATCAGACCTGGTCCAAGAAACGACCAGCAAAATCCTTGAAATTAGGAACAATCTAAAGGCCGCGCGGGATCGACAGAAGAGTTATGCCGATGCCCGTAGAAAACCGTTGTCGTTTGAGAAAGGTGATAAAGTGTATTTGAAGGTATCACCTTGGAAGGGTGTAGTCAGATTTGGAAAAGCGGGGAAGTTAGCCCCGAGATATATTGGACCATTTAATATTACTGCAAAAATCGGTCCCGTAGCATACCGATTAGAACTACCCGATGAACTGAGTGCAGTTCACAACGTGTTTCACGTATCGAACTTGAAAAGATGTCTGACGGATGAGACATCGGTGTTACCTTTAGAGGGTGTCCAAGTAAGTGATAAGCTCAATTTCGTAGAGGAACCCATAGAAATAGTAGACGGGAAAATCAAGCAACTTAGACACAATAAGATTTCGTTGGTTAAAGTTAGATGGAATTCGCAACGAGGCCCAGAATATACATGGGAACGAAAGGACGAATTTCGGAAAAAATACCCCTACCTATTTCCTCAAAAGGAAGTAGTCGACGCGTAAAATTTCGAGGACGAAATTTTTGTTACGGGGGGAGAACGTAACGATTCCGGCAAATTCAGGTATACCCTAGCCGGTAAATACTATTTATGTGTTATTTGATAATGAATATATGAATTATAATGCGTTTATACGAGTATGTATGATTCACATTACGGATTATACTCGATTATACAGTTAATCGTATTGGAAATACGATTAACCGATTAACGGTTATTGAAGCCCGAACGAATCGAGGATTACATTCTAGACGAGATATATAATATTTAGTGATGTTTACGAAGTATTAAAGCTTCTGGATAAGTGAATTAAAGCACAGAAAAAAAAAAATTTCGATTTAATGGTACGTCGGTACGTTAAACGAAACCTTTAATACCAAACCAAGCAAGAGACGATCGATCAAGCCGAAAAAGATGTGCAATTATTAATAATATGATGTTCTAAGATAATAAATGCCATGGTTTAAGTTTTTAAAGTTTTTAAATTGGTTTTATATAAATTTCATTTTTAAGCCGAAAACGATCGTTTTAGCCTCGTTTTAAGCCGAATTAAACATCTAACCGAAAAACGAAATGAACCAGATTATCCAAAACATTATCCAGATTGCCGAAATCAAAATGAATGGCTAGAAATGGAGAAGTGGGTCCCACCCCATCCTCCTCTTTGGACCGATCGGACAAGGGGATTAAACCCCTTGTTTTGTTATATTTTTTATATAACAAACATCTCCAAGTTCTTCAATCCTCTCCACATTTCCACTCAAAAACCCGAGTTTGTAGCAAGAAAACCGAGGTAAAAGTCGAGTTATTTACGTGTTCATCTTCGTTTCTTGAGTTTACTTGCAAGAAAATGAGGTTTAAAGTGAAAAAGGGTGAAAACCCGAGATGAAAACCGATTCTTGCATGATCAAGTGATGTATACGGGTTATACAAGGGATCTTGGTCCAAGAAAGGGGTGAAACGAACCAAAAACGAATTTTTACGGTTAAATCTTTGTTTTTAAATCATAACCAAAACCATGAAATAAATGGCTTGATTGTGGGTGTAACTTGCTTGGTGTGGTGTTATTGTGCTTGTAGGTGTTGTATCTAGTTGTTAGCAAAGGCTAGAAAGCGAGATCCTTGCGATTTGAAGCTAGAAACACAAGGTAGTTCGGTTTTTGTATGATGTTTGTGTTTTGGACAGATTGTGATACTTATAGAGTTTGTAAGGCCCCGAACCCGGTGGCCCTAATTTAGCATTGGATTTACTCATAAACACAGTTCTTCAAATCAGAGTTTATTAAAACTTTTCGCGGAATATAAAACATCAATCATTTGTTACAAAACATTAAATCTTTTCTTTGATACCATAACACAAAACTTTATATTTAAAACATCTTTACTTCTTTCTTCAGATGCCAGCCGTTCAATCCATGCCGTGTGTCATCCTCATGCTAACTCTATAATCAGCTCACCTGCGTGCATACTAAAAGTCAGCTACGCTGAGTGAGTTCTAGTTAATCGAACGCCATACAATACATACACATACATACATATCTGTAGATACATATCCATACTTCACTAGTTACCCTTCTGTTCTACATACATACTTGCTACCATACATACATACATATCTACAATCACTAACCTCAGTCTACCGAGAGTACGTTCATAGTTCACCGTCTATACCTGTACTCAAGGTCGTGAACACGTACAAGGTTCGTAGTCCTTACCTATGTTCACCAATTATGGTACGTACAAGGATTGCGGTCCTTCCCTATACCATAGTACATCCACAACACGTACAAGGTTCGCAGTCCTTCCCTATGTTGCAACCTAATTCATAGCACGTACGAGGTTCGCAGTCCTCCCCTATGCTACAAAATCAGCACGTATAAGGTTCACAGTCCTTTCCTATGCTGAAATACATCCACAACACGTACAAGGTTCGCAGTCCTTCCCTATGTTGCAACCTAATTCATAGCACGTACGAGGTTCGCAAATGTAACAATTCCGGCAAATCCAGGTATACCCTAGCCGGAATATACTATTTACGTGTTATTTAATACTGATTATATGAGTTATAGTACGTTTATACGAATATATATGGTTCACAGTATGAATCATACTCAATTATATAGTGAATCGTATTGGAATTACAATTAATCAATAATCGGTTATTGAAACCCGAACGAATCGGGAATTTCATCATAGACGAAGTATATAATGTTTAGTGATATTTACGAAGTATTAATGCTTCGGGATAAGTAAATTATAGCACAGAAAAAGGATTTCGATTTAATGGTACGTCGGTACGCTAAACGAAACCTTTAACACCAAACCAAGCAAGAGACGATCAATCAAGCCGAAAAAGATGCGTAATTATTAATAATATGATGTTTTAATGTCATGGGTTAAGTTTTTAAAGTTTTTAAATCAGTTTTATATAAATTTTATGTTAACCCGAAAAACAACCATTTTAGGCTCGTTTTAAGCCGAATTACGAGTTTAAACGAGAAACGAACTGAACTAGATTATCCACAACATTATCCGGATTACACAATCCGAATGTGTGGCTAATATTGAAGTTGTGGGACCCACCCCCCACACCACCATATGGCCGGCCACCCCCCCCACACCCCTTTTACACATTCCATTTTTTTTTTCTTTCATCCAAACTCTCTCAAACTCTCTCAATCTTCAAACCTTCATCCAAGATTCATCCATTTTTCACCAAGATCTCAAGGTATATGCATGAATTGATGCTTGAATCTTGTTTTTAATTTCATAATTCTTGAGAAAAGGAGGTTTTCCTGTGAAAAATGGGTGAAAACCCGAGATGAAACCGATTCTCGTATGATCAAGGGATGTATACAAGTTATACAAAGGATCTTGATCCAAGAAATTAGTTAAAAGTGTTTAGAATGAATTTTTACGGTTGAAATCTTGTAAAATGAATTTTCCATGTGAAAAACGGGTGAAAATCCGAGATGAAACCGACTCTTGCATGACCAAGAGATGTATACAAGTTATACAAGGGATCTTGGTCCAAGAAGTGAGTAAAAAGAGTCGAGAACGGATTTTTACGGTCAAAATCGTTGTTTTGATGTTTTAACCGACACTAGGAAAGAAATGGCTTGATTGTGGGTATAACTTGCTTGGTGTGGTGTTGATGTGCTTGTAAGTGTTGTATCTAGCGGCTAGCAAAGGCTAGAAACCGAGATCCTTGCGATCTAAAGCTAGAAAACACAAAATAGTTCGGTTTTCGTGTGTTTATGAAATTTGGACAGATTTTCGTGTGCTTAGAGTCGGGTCACGAAATTTCACAGAGATGATCTACACATGCAAATATGAGATCTGTGAATTTTTGGTAATTTTTGGATAAAAGATGAATATTTGGTGAATTTAATGCTCGGTTTTGGCCAAAAATAGTGAAAAATAGCAAAACATGATGAAAAATTCCGGAAATTTTAAGATAAGCTTTATATAACATATAAAAGTCACCCACAAAATTTGAGCTCAGTTGGAAAAGTCTATGTAGGCCTTTCGGTGAAACGAGTTCTAGGGCTTTCTAGCTCGGTTTTGGGTGAAAATGGCTTGTAAAATAAGTTTTAAATTCTGGAAAAATTCCAGGAAGTTATGAGGATGACAGAGATCATCTCAGAAAAATTTGGGATTTTTCTAAAGTGTTTTGGTATTTTTGACATATTTAGTGTTTTAATAAGATTTAAAAATAGATAAATAAATGTAAATATAAGAAAATAAATCTGGAAAAATTTTGTAAAATTTTCTTTCTGTCAAAATAAGTTTTGTGCAAAATTTCAAGACCCGAGACTAATCGGGTAATTATTTGTGCTAAAAAGAACATAAAAACAAGTTTTTAAAGCTTAAAACGTGTAAACCGGCAAAGTTCGCATAAGCGAGCTGACTGGTACACGAAAACTTTAAAAATGGACTATTTTCATAAATCTAAGTAAATTAAGTAAAAATAAATCATCCGAAAATAATTCGGATGATTTGGGTAATTTTACCCGATTTTACCGTTTCCGGCACCGAAATACCGGAAACGGGCCCCGCGGCCAAACGGGGTGTCAAACCGAGCTATAATTTCATCACCTTAACTAAATTGACTGTCAAACTCTAAGCAATGTCACAATCTGAGTCCTTAGAAGTGTCACGGGGTTAACATTGTCCCCGAATCGAGTACAGTACTGGGTTAACAATGTTCCCAGATGTACCGATTGATACGTATTTAAGTTATGGGAATTATATAGTAACGACTAGATATTATATTACAGATCCAGGCACGTAGCTGTTCCTTATATTACTCACCGACTCACAAAAAGGTGAGTTTTCACGAGCCCCTTTTAATGAATTGTTTTAATTATATTTTCCCGGGGCGGAAAACATGTCTTATTTAAAGTATTTAAGTACATACCGATCGTATGGAAATACTTGTACATTTATATATATATGGTCTGATGCACAGAATATATAAAATGTTTATCATGTGTTATTGTTCTGGGGTAACATAGTTCCCAGGGGTTATTATTGTTCTGGGGTAACATAGTTCCCAGGGGTTATTATTGTTCTGGGGTAACATAGTTCCCAGGGGTTATTATTGTTCTGGGGTAACATAGTTCCCAGGGGTTATTATTGTTCTGGGGTAACATAGTTCCTAGGGGTTATTATTGTTCTGGGGTAACATAGTTCCCAGGAAGTTAATGGAAATGTTCTGGGGTAACATAGTTCCCAGCATGATTATATTGTTAATAAATGATTATTAAAATGATTTGTCAGTGTTTATTTAAATTAGTGAAACTCACCAACTATTCGTAGTTGACCCGTTTTCTTTACATGTTTTCTAGGTATGCCCAAGTTGGAATGATTGATATGTGCTTAACTATCTGTGCTACCTGTTGGAAGCTTGTTGCTCTATGTTTTGTAATGAATTTATTAATGTCTTATTGGTAATATATGTGTGTAACACCTAGACAGTAACGCAACTCGCAACAATGTAATATGTTATAAATCAATGTAGTGGTATTTTCTTTATAAGCAATGCTGTTGATATCAGATGTGTCTGTTGCATCCCGTGTACGTTTCCGCTACGGTTACGGGGTGTTACAGCAGTCCTCCCCTATGCTACAAATACAGCACGTATAAGGTTCACAGTCCTTTCCTATGCTGACGCCTATCTACATTACGTATAAGGTTCGCAGTCCTTATCTACGTTTACATATATCATCTACTTCACGTATAAGGCTCGCAGTCCTTAACTACGCCTTCACCAGCCGAGTCTATGTCCGACAGAAGCTAGAGGGATTTGCCATCCTAACTTACTATGTCGAACGTAGAACTCACATGCCATTCGTGTACCTATATACACATACCTACATTATAACATAAGAACACTCTAGGCATTCTTTACCTCATTCATTTAACAACCATACCCCTTGTCGTTACGTGCAATATCCGAAGATCGTTCACGCCCCGACAAGTATTCATTTGAAATATTCATACATCTTCGATATATAATATTCGTACCTTTATTTTTAACCTGACAGTACGCGCAATATCCGATGATCGTTCGCGTACCGACAAACAATCATTCATATCTATCACACATATCACATATGACATACACTTATCACTTGGGATAAATGTATTAACAACACATCGAGTATGCACACAGCCCCGAAAACATAACAAGGAATGGGGCTAGAAACTCACCTGAACACGGTTACGTTCACCGTTAATCGTAATCCCTTTCTTCAGCTGTGCACGGCTAACTGTATAACAAGTACACGTATCAAACAACTATCACTACTCATATCATCTTTCCAATCTTAACTACTACCCACAACGAACGGGGGTCCGGGGGCAGCGCCCCTGGCAGCGGGGTCTAGGGGCGGCAGCCCCTAGCAGGGTCCAAGGGGCAGAGCCCCTGGCTGGGTTTATTTACATTAACTGTCTTAACACATTTTCCATTAGGTTTTTAATTTATTTTCTAAGCGAACTTAACTTTAGGCGAAGTTAAACCTTAGGCGAACTTAGCTTTAGGCGAAGTTAAACCTCAGGTGAACTTGGCTTTAGGCGAAGTTAAACCTCAGGCGAACTTAGCTTCAGGCGAAGTTAAACCTTAGGCGAACTTGGTTTCAGGCGAAGTTATCATCAGGCGAACTTAACTTTACAGCGAAGTTGCCATCAGGCGAACTTAGCTTGCAGGCGAAGTTCATCAGGCGAACTTAGCTTGCAGGCGAAGTTCGTCGCGTTGAAGGCGAAGTTGCCCAGATGAAGGCGAAGTTGCCCAGATGAAGGCGAAGTTGCCCAGACAGCCGCTGTTCGGTTTCTTTCCAGCATTATGAGCGATTTAAACACCCTTGCTATGGTTCAATCTCACCCACTACGCTTCCCGACCATTTTCGGTCGCTTATACACAAAAAAAGCTTGGATCTTTAAACTTCAAAGATCAAGAATCATACCTTTGAGCTTGTTGGATCTCGTTAACCTGCTAGCACACTAATCTTTTTCTCTTAGACCTGCCCGATTCTTCCCTTGGCTCGGCCCGGTTCCGGCGAAGTTAGTGTGTGGTGTGTGTGTTAGGGAGTTTGGTGAAAAATGAAAGATATTTTGGGTTTAGGGGATATTTATATCCCTGAAATCCCATGGACCTAAGGCCCATTCTCATTTAACCCATCTCTATTAATCCAAGTCCATAACCCACATCCATTACCCGACACTAGCCCGACCCATATCAACTCCTATTCTTTTATTTATTTCCTGATAACCCGAGTAAACTTTCCCTCTATTATTAAGTAATATAATTAATATTATCTTGAAATTTCAGGATGTTACAGAGTTAGGTCATGAAATTTTACAGAGGTGTTAGATATATGAATATATGAGTTCTGTGAAAATTTGGTAATTTTTGGATAAAGGATGAATATTTGGTGAATTTAATGCTCGGTTTTGGCCAAAAATGGTGAAAAATAGTTAAATATCATGAAAAATTCTGGAAAATTCCAGGTAAGCTTTTTATAACATCTAAAAGTCACACACAAAATTTTAGGTCCGTTGGAGAAGTCTTAGTAGGCTTTTCGGTTAAACGAGTTCTAGGGTTTTCTAGCTCGGTTTTAGTGAAAATGGCATGTAAAAAGAGATTTTGGTTCTGGAAACATTACAGGGGACTATGTGGATGGCAGGGGTCATCCAGGAAAAAATTGGGATTTTTCTAAGGTCGTTTGGTATTTACAACATATTTAGTGTTTAAATGGTGTTTAAAAATAGATAAATAAATTTTAAATATTAAAATTAATTCTGGAAATATTTTTATAAAATTCCCCACTGTCAAAAAGTGATTTGTGCAAGTTTTCAAGATCCGAGATTAAACGGATAATTATTTGTGTAAAAACAAACCTTTAAAGTTTAAAACGCGTAAACCGGTAAAGTTCGCCTAAACGAGCTGACTGGTGTATAAAAACCCTAAAAATGGACTATTTTCATATAACTAAGTTAAACAGGTAAAAATAAATCATCCAAAAATAATTCGGATGATTTGGGTAATTTTATCTGATTTAACAGTTCTCGGTACACTAAAGACGGAAACGGGTCCCGCGGCCAATCGGGGCGTCTAAACCGAGCTCTAATTCCACAACTTTAATTAAATTATCAGTCAACAACTATTTTCTGGTCGTGTGTGACCAAACTCATTTTTGAAACGTAAAAACGGATAACCGTGCTGGGCACGCAAAAGTAATTTTAACTATTGAACTCTAAACGATATCACAATCTGAGTCCGGAGAAGTGTTTCTGGGTTAACATTGCCCCCAGAACGGGTACAGTACTAGGTTAACAGTGTCCCCAGAAGTACCGGTTAACACGATTAAAGTTATATTAATAGTGATTGTATAGTAACGAACTTAGGGATCGTATTACAGATCCGGATTAAAAGCTTGCGTACTGTGTCACCTAATTGCTTACGATAAGGTGAGTTTCACGAGCCACTTTTTCTGAATTGTTTTTAAATATTTTCCCGGGGCGGAAAGCATGTTATTATTGAAATGTTTGAGTACATACTGAACGCATAGATTTGCGTGTATTTATATATATTTTATTATACGGGAATCGTACAGAAATGTACTAAGATGGTAATTGTCTGAGTTGCTAACATTGTAAGACCCCGCAACACGAGTGATTAGCTAAAAGCCGGTAGAGTGTGAATAGTACTATTGGTCTGACAAACCCAACTGGTCCGGCATGGATTTGCTGATGTTTCCCAGACAGTTGCACATGTCTATTTTGTTGTTATATATTTTTGCTATGCAATGTTAGGCATAGCGGTTTGGGGCAGGACCGTGGGCGGAGTATGCCACGGGGTTGTATGTGGATAGTCAGAGGTTTCACTTGTGGGCTCAGCATAATTACATCGCTAATATATGATTATTATAATGATTTGTCAATGTTTATTTAAATTAGTGAAACTCACCAACTATTCGTAGTTGACCCGTTTTCTTTACATGCTTTCTAGGTACTCCCAAACTGGAATAATTGCTTCATGCTTGACGATGCGTGCTTTTTGTGGAAGCTTAATGATCTTTTTGTATTAAATATGTTAATGTAATGTCGGTAAAATTTATGTGCTAACGCCTAGACGATAACTAAACTCGGAACAATGTAATATGGTGTGAACTAATGTAGTGGTGTTTTCTTTATAAGCAATGCTGTTGATATCAGACGTGTCTGTTGCATCCCGTTTACGTTTCCGCTGAGGTTACGGGCTGTTACAAGTGTATTAGGATATTTATATATGTTTATGTACATTAGCGTGTTACAAGCGTAATAGTGTTTTTTAAGAAAGTATTTTTTTGTTTTATTTTTAGATTTAACCAAGTGTTGTTTACGATTTAATAAGCGTATCAGTAGCGTTTTCAACAAAGTGTTTTTTGTTTTTATGATTTTTTAAAGATACTACATAATTACAATTCTTTATTAGTTTTCATATAAAAGGCGCACTTAAAACAATAAACTAAAATATGTAACCAACCAACATTCAAAACAATATGTTACAAGAAACCTTAAAAGTAAAGCATTTAAAAGTAATCAACCAACATTCCAAACAATAAACTAAAATATGTATCAATACAACAATCTAAACATGAAAACAACGAATGTTACAAAAATCACAAATGTCACCAAATAACAAATGTTTCCCAAAGTCTTCCAAAAATCACCAAACACAACGCGCATTCTTGCACTAATCAAATTTTGATACTAACAAAGTACCTTCATTGATGTCATATTCAAATCTATACTTATCACCAATCTGTAAATCATTTTCCGCACTGAAAATTTTCCATTTTGGTAAACAATATCTGAATTACAGTTCCGAAAATTCACCATGAAGTTTCAATTTTTACGACCTTCGGGATTAACCAAAGTGATTAGCATTCCATCATAGGCATCAATCTTGGTAGCAATGTGACCCGGAAGACGCTGTGAAAAGCAAATTTCAAATATATTATAAAGTTAAAATTTAAACGAATATACTTTTAAATAAAAAGGAAATTTAAAAATTCAATATACCAATTTGTTGGTGACGTTCATGTGAAACACGATTTTAGAGTCATCATTTTGCCCATCAAGATGAATTGAGTTTTGGGAGGAACTACCTTGATTGTTTATTTGATAGTTGAGAAACAGCTGATTTGGACCAGGAAGGATAAATTCTATGCCATCTTCATGAAATACATTAATATGAAATATAAAATCTGATATGACTTCAAACACAACAAACGAACCACCTTTCAAGTTGGTTTGTTTAAAACCTCATTCCATCCATCCTATAGCCTAAAACCCATTCCATCCCAATGACATGAAACATTAAACAACACTCTATCTGGAGCAATAAACTCGAAAAGCAAATTCATGCAATTTTCACCAAATTCTTGAATCATGTACCACTCAGGGAAATCCTGTTAAACATGTTAATTAATAGACATTTGAATTTGGAAACAATTATTAAAAACGGAAATTAAAACATACCAAGTAATGAACGTGTCGATTTCTAACTGGAATGCATAACATTGTACTGGATTGATCATTTACGTTTCTTTTGAAAGTAAACATGTTCAACATAGAAGTTGACTTAACCTCAAAAACAACATATGTTACAGCTTCTGTGCAACATTCTCTGATTAATTCAGTCCAACCGGTTCCTAAATAAAAGTCATCAAGTACTTTGATTATAACTACATTTAACGTTCTACAACTTTGATCATAAATCAAAAATAGTCGGTATTCGATTTCATGTCAGCAAACATTAGTTGAACAGCTTTACGAATGAGTTATAAGTAACACAAAAAATGTTCTTAGGATCGCTGTAAAATGTTTCTTAAAAAAATTACCCAGATAACATTAACATACCATCCTACTCATGGAATCGCTGTCGATATCTACTAGGAACTTAACTCCATTATTGAGACGTAGCATTTTAATGTCAGACAAATCGAAGTTAGAAGTTGATTTAGGGTTTTGAAGTATAGGGGTTTTATCATTGAGAATGGTTTGAATTTTTATTTTATTTTTTTATTTTTTTCTACACATTTAATTATATATATATATATATTGGTTTTTTTGTAACTTATTATATTTAACTTTTTAAAAAAATAGTATAAAAACATAGTCTTACTTTTAGTTTGTTTTACTAACATTCCGGTATAAATTTCGTTAAAAGTTGAGTTCGTTTAATAAATCGTATTTTCTAAATAAATATAAAATTTAATCCATTATTGAACCATTAGTAAGATTTTATGGATAAGATTTACAATTTCGTAATAGAGAAGCTCATAACATTCTAGTGTTATCATTATCATAATGAATAAGTATGTAGTTTTGTATCATTATCATCTTCTAGGTTATCATCATCACCATATGTGTTATGATGATGATCAACATCATAAAGTTATCATCATTATCATGTATTATAGTGGTTATCATCATCATAATCATCGATCACCATCACCATGAAACGGCATCATCATCAGACGTGCGGGTAATCAACGTGGTCATTGTATAGGCTATCGTAGTCGGTGTTGATCATACGAGTAACATATATCTCGTTATCAGTGTCATCATCGTCAACAACAACATCATCATCAGCATCATCATCAATCTATTGCCATGTACGGGATGGAGTCAGCATCGTATGGGTTATCGTAAACAAAACGCCCAATATTAGCGATCACTGTCGGCACCATCGTATACGTTATCGTGGTCGTCGTAGATCATACGGGTTACATGTCATTACACATCGGTGTCACCATCATCAACATATATATATATATATATATGATCATCATATATATGTGTGATCATCATCATAGACATCATGCTCATTGTACGAGCTACACTCGCCATCGTATGGGTTGGCGTAAGCAAACCGTACCATATAGGTTAGCAGCATCAATATGATAACCACCACCATCCCAGGTTGTTATATCGATGTATTCATGTGGGTACCATTATATTAGCATCGTCGTCGTCATAATTGGGCTAATCATCATGGACATCATACGGGATAGCACCGCCATCATCTCATGGATTACATATCCGCAATCATACTACACACCACCTACTGCCACCATCCACCGGCCACATTCGCCACAACGACCTCCAACACCAACCACACACCACAACCACCCACCACAACCACGCAACACCACCATCCACCACACCTCCGCCACCACCACCCACCACACCTCCGCCACCACCACCACCAACCTCCGCCACCACCACCCACTTATATATATATGTATATATATATATTTATACCCACCCACCACCACCACCACTGACCTCCTCCAGCACAACCCACACTACTCACCACCAACACCCACCACCGACCTCCGCCACCACCACCACCACCCACCACCATACATCCGCCACCACGAACCACCACACCTTCGCCACCGTCCACCACCATAATGACCACTTGAACCCACCACCACCCACTAATATTATATATATATATATATATATATATATATATATATATATATATATATATATATATATTTATATATATATATTTATATCGTTTGATTAAAATTTAAAAGAACACGCCTTCTTTTAAAATGGTCAAATAATTACCCAAAATTCAACCTCGTAAGTCAATATTTCTACTGTGAAGCACAATTATTCCCGATATTCCTTAAAACCGACGACGATTCGTTTCTACTGTGAAGCACAAGCACAAGACCGAGTGGTTTAATTATTCTGGAACGGAACCAAAATTAAGAACCCTTAACTCATCTACTTCTGTAACAGAAGTAAGGACGCAACACAAGCACGATAGGTCTCAGAATAAAGATGGAACAGGTGTTAATTTACGATTTCTTTAGCGTATTAGGTTTAAGTAATCTTAAAATGTAAGCATTTTTTTAAATCGTCTTATGTATTAAAGCGTTTTATAAGCTTGTTGTTTTAATACATATCTTTGTTTTTTTAAAATCTATGTAAATATTAAAGCATGTTATAAGAATATGCTAAGCGTGTTATGGCTTTGGTATGAGAATTATCAATGTGATGTTTGATAAGAGTTTTTTGTTTCCTTGTGATTCGTGTTGTTATCCCCTACCCCTATGTTTTATTGTATGTATGTGATTCAGTTGTCGAAAAAAACAAGACTGATAAAGCTAAGCATCTAAACGAGAATAGAGATAAAAGGAAGACTAAAAAAGTTGCTCCGGAGGTGAAAACAAAACATGTTATGGAAGTAGACTCTGATTCAGACATTGACAAAAAATCGACAGGTTGTTGTCAAAGCGGAAAGAGGTGGAACACAGCACATCTGACCCGGACTTTCAGCGTCCGAAAAAGAAAGCCATTAAAGAAAAGAAGCAAGCCGAGAGGGAAAAACCTTTTGTTGTATTTGTAGACAAAAAATTGAAGAATAGGTGTGCACCTTGTAATATTGTTGATGCAGTGAAGGCAATGACCACTGCCAAAAAAACTTTTGTAAAAGAAATGGGTTTCGGGTCAATGTTAAGACTTCAAGTAACCCAAACTCCAAAAACTTTGGGATATTGGTTGCTCATGAACTATAATAACCGTTTAAATGAATTGAACATTGGGAGCGGTGTTATTAAGATAACACCACAAAAAGTACATGAAGTGTTGGGGATACCAATGGGTAAGATTCCTGTTTTAGACAAGAGTAGACCAAGATTGGGGGAAGATGTTACTACAGATTTGTTCAAAAAGCAATTCCCGACAAATTCAAGAATAAGTATAAAGCATGTGAAAGACAAACTGCCCGCGGATCAAGGAGTTGGTGAACTGTTTAAGATTAATTTCTTTGTGTTGTCCAACACCTGTATAGGATTTGTGACAAAATCAACAACAGTCAATCAACGCTTCATCGCCGCAATTGATAAAACCTCGGATATTCCAAATATGGACTGGTGCAGCTATCTTATTGAAAACTTGAAAATGACAAAGGAATAACGGAGAGATATCAACACTCAATACAACGGTCCGATCACCTTCCTTGTGATGATTTACACGCATGAATACCAGAAAAAATATGGTCCATTTGGGACTCCCGTCACAACGCCTACAGTCAACTACATAACAACAACTACTCTTAATAAGATGGAAAAATACTTGGAGAATAATGGTCCTCCCTTAAAAGAAGATGCAATTGAGGTTGCTGCTGTTGCTATGACATTTAGTGTTGATGGGAAGGGGATTGATGCGGCTGTTGCTACTGCCAGGAAGGGACTTAATGAGACTTCTGATGCGGCTGTTGCTGAGACTGCTATTGTGACAGTTAGTGCTGCCTGGAAGGGACTTGATGAGACTGCTGCTACGGCTGCTACTGCTACTGAAACAGATATTGTCGATCAAATAGCCGAACAAGATTTGGATGATTATGTAAGCTTTTATTCACCTTTAAGTTTGCAAATGCCTATCGTGCTTGTTGACTATTATTTAACGCCATTACAACTGGTTGGGATAAATTGAAAATGTTTTTGAATTAACAATAACTATATTTTCTTTTTACAATTTTGGAATAAGCCAATGGATAAAAAGTTGAAGACATTTGATAAAACTTACTCAAAGATCAACGAGTTGGTCCGTCAAGGACAGGATAGACATCCATCAAATCACAATATCTTTGCTAGATGTTGTGAATGGGAAAACAGTTTCAGTAATAATGTGGTTCCTAAAACACAAGATTCAGATATTGGTGTTGGTGGTCCAGTGGCTGCTCTAAAAGGTATTTGGTCTAAAGTAATTATAATCATAATTAAAACGCTCATAAAACGCTTAAGCTGTTATTTTTAACTTATTACATCTGTGTGATGCAGTTGATTCAGATGTTGGTGTTGGTGGTCCAGTGGATGCTCAAAAAGGTATTTGGGCTAATGTAAATATAATTATAATTAAAACGCTCATAAAACGCATATGCTGTTATTTTAAACATATTACATCTGTTTGATGCAGTTGATTCAGATGTTGGTGTTGGTGGTCCAGTGGCTGCTCAAAAAGGTATTTGGGCTAAATTAATTATAAGTATAATTAAAACGCTCATAAAACGCTTATGCTGTTATTTTAAACTTATTACATCTTTGTGATGCAGTTGATTCAGATGCTGGTGTTGGTGATCCAGTGGCTGTAAAAAAAAATGATGCAGGTGATGCAGGTCAAGAAAACAATGTCTCATGCGCAGATACTGATAAAGTTGTTAATACAGTGGTTGAGTGGGCTAAAGGGTATTTAATTATTGTTAATATAGTGATTAAGTAAAATGATGTTTTATGTAAACAATTATATTAGAATAACTAAAAATAATGGAGGTTAGCATATCTAGGAAGATAAGGTTGTAACTTGAAACTAGTTATGCAAGTTGTTTTACGATTATGCAGATTTTATGTTGTAATGTTTTAGTATAAATAGGTGGCTAAAGTGTCTAGTATAAGTGTGGTGGTTTAATCCCTTTAATACAAAAGCAGTTTTGTGACTTTTATTGCCAACAATTATAAATAAAAAACAAAAGGGGTTGAAGGTATTTAATTATAGTTACAATTATTTTCAATCAAATTTAAAATGAGTTGTTTTATGTACAGTTGACACCGGATTGTCACCAAGTGATAACCTCATTACATTGAAATCTCCATATCTTCTGAGAGAGGTTGACGTATCCGCTACTGTCACATAAGATGAAGAAATAATTTAAGAGTATATTTTTTTTTGTCTTGAAGACATTTGGGAGGAGGTCTACAAGTCCACTCACATAGACTCGTTCAAGGTAATCTTTGAAAGCTACTGTCCTGGCATTTATATAACCACTAATGCAATGGATGCATTCACTGAACTAATGAACTATGAAGAAAAGAACAAATCTGTAGCATCACCGTTCAGATTCTTTGCTTCAATCACTCTGCTGGTACAAATTAATATATTTTGTTTGTACTATTAGAAAACGCTCAATAAACTCTTTAATCATCTGCATTTTAATTATTATATAGACAAGTGACCATTATGTTGAGTCAATGGGTTACACTTACAAAGAAAGACTGGATGTGTTTTCAGACAACATCGAAAAACAAATAGCAATTTTTGGAATCAAATCACTCAAGGAGGTTGCTATATTGTGCTCGTGCCAATTCTACAACACAAGCATTTCTTTGTGGTTACCTTCAATCTTCAAACAGGAGTGATAGAATTACTTGACAACTGTGCAAATCAAGAAATACCAGCTGATGCAGAGTTTGAAAGCTTAGAAGACAAATCAAAAGCAATTAGAGAGAACTTTGAAGAAAGATATGGAAAGACTCCTGATATACTGGTAAACATATATACCTTTAACCCAAAAAACATACATACATGTTATAAAAATTGTCAAAATACTTAAATTGCTTTTTATTTTGTTTAGAAAAACGTCTTTTGCATGTGTCTTAAAACAATCAAACACCCCATTTCTCAGCAAATCCAAGTAGCAACAATTAGTAGATTGAAGATGACATGGAGAATAAGAAATAATGGAATAGATTGTGATATTTTTGCTATGAGACACATGGAGACATATGATGGGAAGAGACCATGGGGGTGTAATTTCAAAAAGGAAGACCCTAAACAACAGAAACAGCTAAAAAGGTTGGGGTCAAAGTATTTGTGCAAAATCATCCTCTCATATGTAAACCAACACAGAAATACTCTTATAAAGAAAGCACTGCTATTCCATGAAAATAACGACACTCCTTTAATCAGAAAATATTTGATTGCTGAACTTAAGAAAAGGCAACAAAAAATTTGAATGATTTCAAAACTTACTACTATGTACTTTAAGATACTTGTTATGTTATGCTATGTACATTACCACTTTGTAATGTACTTTAAGATAATAGTTACATGTTGAATCAATGTTTTAACACAAACATAAAAATTTTATTATTACCAAAACACACAAATTTTATTACTACTAATCTCTGAGTGATACACATATAAACACAGCACACTACATCATAAATACTCATGAAACACCATCACATACTAATCTCTGAGTGACATAAGAAACTTCAACTTCAATTCCATTGAGCAATTCAGTTCAAGTATTGCCTTGCCCAAAAGTTTTAACTTGTCAAGCTCTCTCTGTCCTACATCAACCATAAACAAAACAGCAATATCTCAGATAGTACTAGCGGGCATTCGAGTAACAACTTTTGCAATGACATCCCCGACAAGCTTTATCTGCCTCGATTTGATCCTCAATTTGCCTCCTGAGTACATCCTTGTGGGCTATGGATGATGACGAGCAATCCATTATTAACTAAAACAAAGAATTAAAAATCATGTAGGTATATGAGTTTCACAAATGTGGTGTAGGTATATATAACCAAAAGTCTCAAAGACAAAACAAAAGTGTGTCCCACGCTTGGGAAGCGCTCACGGACGAATAGTAACTCTGTAATAAAAAAACAAAAGGGTGTCCCACGATTGGGAAACGCACAAACTTGTCTCATGTGTTTATATCACCTGTCAGAATTAATATACGAAATCACTTACAATTATACTAACCTGTCAAAAATCTTGGAAAAATATTTAGGTAATGATAGCCTACATTAAAGTTAAGCTATATCTTACTAGATCAAACTTAACTCCATTAAATTACTGGCTCAACTACTGAAAATTAAATAAAAACTCTATATATACTCACCTGTCTAATTTGTTATTCAATCACACTAACATTTTCAAAAAGATAATAAAAATGTATTCTTCTAACAAAACCGTGAAGAACATGGTGAAAGCAAGGATGAATCTTGAGAAAAAGAAAGACGACACTTTGTTGAAGAGAATCTAAGAGATTAGCGCTAGACTCGCATTTGAAAATTCAAATACCCTCGACTCATGTAAACTCATGTTGTTTGAACCAGACACTGGAGTTTAAGGCAAAGGTTGTTGATTATCTAAAACAACAGTCTGCATGCTACGACTCAGTGTGTGGGACTCTGGTTGACACCGTAACTATGGTGTCAACCAACATGAGTTTAAAAGAGCTGGGGAAGGAGATTGTGGACAGGGTAGAGTGATGGTGATGTTAGCTTCTCTCTTTTTGTTTTTTTTGTGATGCATTGTAATTAATGGTACTTTTTGTATGGCATCTTTTGATGAATGGCAAATATATGGATTATCTTAAAATGCTTTCTTAACATGTTTTATGGATCATCTAATGGCTATCTCTTTCTTTGTTAAAAACGCTTGTGATACGCTTATTAAATCGTAAACAACACTTTGATAAAAGTAAAAATAAAACAAAAAAACACTTTGTAATCGATTAGGTTAAATCGCTTGTGGTACTTTCCCATTATTCCACGATTCAAGCGCCTCTTTCAATCAAAGACCACAGTAGAGAATTTAACATGGCACGCCACGAGTACAAATATACCCAGTGTTTTACACCACCCATCAGATTCACCAGCATGGAAAGCCGTAGATGACAGGTACTTTGATACCATCGAAAGTGATCCAAGAAATCTTCGTCTAGGGATTTGCACTGATCGGGTCGACGTACATAGAGGCAACAGAAACTACAGTGTCTGGCCTGTTTTAGCAGTCATTTACAACCTTCCACCTTGGATGTGTATGAAAAGAAAGTTCATCATGCTTTCCTTATCAATATCCGAAGTGTCCAGGAAACAATATTGATGTGTTTTTTACAGCGTTTAATTGACAATCTAGCATCTTTATTTGAGGTCGGGGAGCCAACATATGAGCCAACATACATGCAGTTGTGTTATGAACGATTAATGATTACCCTGCTCTTGGTACACTATGTGGTTGCCCTTACAATGGATTCAAAGGTTGTGTAGTGTGTCGGGGCGACACTCAGTGTGTTCGACTTTATCACACAAAGAAGCAAAGTATGATGGCCACAGAAGGTATTTATCACATGATCACCCTTTTAGAAAACAAACTTAGACGTTCAGTGGAAAAGAGGAAATTAGAACCGCTAAAGAGCATATGACAGGGGAAGAGATATAAACGACGAGGTTAAAAACATTAACAATGAATGGGGAAAGGGATCTGAATCCCTAAGTGGGATTAAGAGAAAAAAGGATAACACAACGCCGCAGCCATATTGGAAGGATTTCAACATATGGTACCAACGGCTCAGCAATTGGAAGTATTTACCTGTCCAACATTGTATTGATTTGATGCATGTTGAAAAGAATGTGGCAGAAAGTATTGTCAGGACGTTGCTGAAGATTCCCGATAGGAAAAAATACGGATTGGCAGCTAGAAAGGATTTGGAGTTTTTAGGGATTAAAAAGGAGTTGCAACCGAAAGCAAAAGGCAACAATACAAAACTACCTGTAGCATGCTTCACATTATCAGCACAAGAAAAAGACATGTTTCTTGAAACATTGTATAAACTGAAGGCTCCACTAGGGTATTGTTCTAACTTCTCTAGTTTGGTGAATCTTAAAGAAAAGAAAGCTACAAGGCCTTAAATCACATGATTATCACATGCTTATGCAACAGTTTCTGCCCCTTACAATACAGTCCATCATGCCAGAACCAATGAGAAATGCTATAATCAGGATTTGTTTTTTTTTCAAGTCAATTTGTAGCAAAGAAATCATTTTAGATGAGCTTGATAAGATGCAGGAAGAGCAAATAGTTACACTGTGCCTGCAGAAAAATGGTGAAAAATATGGGGTCGTAATAGATGGGGGCATGAGTACCGGGTTTACGTATGATCCATCAAGAAGCCATTATCGGAAATAAATCGGAAGTAGATTGTGATTGTGGATTGTGATTGTGATTATGGATTGTTACTGGTACTTAAACACCATCGGAAACCGGCGGTACATCTCCCTTATATTTTGAAAATGGCGGCACAAGAACTGTAAAGGCAATGATGACGTCGCCACTCATCAAATCAACGTGTGGCCATTAATTACGTTTGGACACGCTTAAAAATATTTTAGTGTGACCCTTTATCACTTATAGCCACGCATAACAAGTGTATTTGTGAAAATAAAAAACTTAGAAAAAATAAAACTAAGATACTCTTTGGTCACACAACCTCGTATAAGTGGCCATTAATTACATTTGGACACACTTAAAAATATTTAAGTGTGACCATTTCTCACTTATAGCACACATAATAAGTGTTTCTGTGTCAATAAAAACCTTATAAAAAAATAAAACTAAGATACTCTTTGTTCACACAACCTCGTATAAGTGGCCATTAATTACATTTGGACACACTTAAAAATATTTAAGTGTGACCATTTCTCACTTATAGCCACAAATAATAAGTATATCCGTGACAATAAAAAAATTATAAAAAGCAAAACTAAGATACTCTTTGGTCACAAAACCTAGTATAAGTGGCCATTAATTACATTTGTACACACTTAAAAATATTTAAGTGTGACCATTTATCACTTATAGCCACACATAATAAGTGTATCCGTGATAATAAAAAACTTAGAAAAAATAAAAGTAAACTACTCTTTGGTCATACAACCTCGTATAAGTGGCCATATATTTTAAGCGTTTTAGCCACATTACTAATAAATACAATGGTTGTTCATCATATTTCGCCACTTTATTAAAAATGTGGCTAGAAAATGTGACATTAGGTCACACAACGTAATATAAGTGGCTATATCTTTTACCTTTTAGAAACATCTCTTATCAATAAAGTAGCCGTTTGTCACATTTGGCCACACTATTAAAACATGTGGCTAGTTAAATGTCACAGTTTGTGGCTAATGCATGTGTTTTTGGTCACATGTATAAAAGATCAAACAAACTATGATTGTAGATACATTTCGCCACACGTTTTTATAATATGGCTAGTTTTTGTCACAATTTTTTTTTCAAAGTGTGGCGAAATGTACCTGAGTAGGAATAGAATGGTCACATGAAGAATAATATGTGTGGCCAAAACATTCTGGAAGGTTTTCAAACATGGTCAAAGACATTTTAGCCACACATTTAAGCCGAAGTGTGGCAAATCGCCCAGACCACATGTGTGGCTAAAAGTCGATATTCACGTAGTGAGGACCACCAAAAATCCAGGTCGGAGGTTCTACAATTGTGCATCTTAGGTTAGTGAAATTTCCAATAAAGTTGGAATTTATCTACAATTGTTGACCCTAAACTCTATATTTTTTAACTTAGGGCAAAAAATGTGATTTCTTTACATGGTCTGATTGTTTTTCGTCCACAAGCTCTGATGTGTGCACAAGATGTACAGACATAATTCCTATCTTGATAAGGGCAAATAAGTCATTAGAGGATCAACTTGCAAGGAGTGTAGCTTCACTTATTGAATCAGAAAAAAAAAGTAAAGATATTGTATTTTATTTGCTTCTTGTTGTTTTTAGGGCTTTTAATTAGTTTTGTAATTAAAAGCTAATAAACTTTGTTATGATTTTAGACCAGCTATTATGATGTATTTTTGTCTTTCTGAACGGATATAAAGGCCTTTTAATGAGTAGTTTAGTTTGAATGTTTTCAAAATCACAGTGTATTTATTTCACTAAAAAGAGGTTATTATAAAAAATTAATAAAAGAGGTTATTATAAAAAATTAATAAAAATATGTTCCCTACTGAGTTTCGAACCCGCGATATTTGCAATCTATGTTTAATCACAAGCGCCTCAACCATTTGAGCTACACCCTGAGAACATAATAGAACCTCCTCTAATATTTATATAATGAAATGTCGATATTTAATATTTTAATTTTTACCCGCCAATTAATCGACTTATCTTCTGGAAGATTCCTAAATCAATTTGTATTGACCAAATAAAGTCTCAAAATCTCACCTAACCTTAATAACTGATCTGCTAGTGTATTTATTAAACTCTCATCAGTCTCAATCCTACCAAACAGCTTCATTAATCTCAGGTGAGTACCAAATATTTTTGCTTTTAGTCAGTTATATTTATTGGCGTTAATTAGTATATATATATATATATATATATATATATATATATATATATATATATATCGTTGATGACACAGTTAATAAAAAAAATTTGGAAGATGTATAAGTCTTGGATGTCAGTAGCCGACAGGTGCAGTAAAGCATAAAAAGATGGTGTTAAGGCATTTCTAGATTTTGCAGTTCTTAATTGCAAGGAGACATCACCACCATTTCTATTTCATGTCCATGTGTTTGGTGTGTGAACCACGTATCTCTTAGTGTAGACGATGTAGAACATCACTTGTACAGGTTTGGAATTGATAAGAATTATACTACTTGGATAAAACATGGAGAAGCCGACACCAACATTACAACTAATTATGTTCATACTACTGGGTTTGCCTGCACCTGCATTCCAACTAATTATGATAATAATACTGTAGAAATGGTAAATGCTACAAAAGACAATTTCAAAGGCGTTAAGAAGTATCAACAGTTTCTAGAACTATTTAATGACGCTGAGAAGCCCCTCTATAAAGGATGTCCTGACTTCACCAAGTTGTCTGCATTAGTACAACTACTCAACTTGAAGAGCAAGCACGGGGTATCTCATAAGTTCGTTGATGAACTTATGAAATTGTTGAAAAAGATGCTACATGCAGATAACGAAATGGTAAATAATATGTATGAGGGGAAAAGGATAATGAAGGCAATGGGCTCAGGATACAAAAAGGTACATATGTGTATCAAAGACTGCATTATTTACTAAAAGAGTACCAATAAACCCGGTGTTTTACGCCACCCATTAGATTCACCAGCATGGAAAGCCATAGATGACAGGTACTCCGATACTATCGGAAGCAATCCAAGAAATCTTCGTCTAGGGATTTGCACTGATGGGGTCGACGTACATAGAGGCAACAGAAACCACAGTGTCTGGCCTATTTTAGCAGTCATTTACAACCTTCCACCTTGGATGTGTATGAAAAGAAAGTTCACCATGCATTCCTTATTAATATCCGGAGTGCAAGGAAACAATATTGATGTGTTTTTTACAGCCTTTAATTGATGATCTAGCATCTTTATTTGAGGTCGGGGAGCCAGCATATGATGCATATAAACAAGAAATGTTTACACTACGTGCAGTTGTGTTATGGACAATTAATGATTACCCCGCTCTTGGTATACAATGTGGTTGCCCTTACAGTGGATTCAAAGGTTGTGTAGTGTGTCAGGGAGACACTCATTGTGTTCGACTTTATCACACAAAGAA
This sequence comes from Bidens hawaiensis, assembly GCF_021521415.1. Classification (NCBI taxonomy): domain Eukaryota; kingdom Viridiplantae; phylum Streptophyta; class Magnoliopsida; order Asterales; family Asteraceae; genus Bidens; species Bidens hawaiensis. Next base: position 155,584 of record NW_027495006.1, read on the forward strand.
GCAGAGTTATGCTAGCCACAGAAGGTATTTATCACATGAACACCCTTTCAGAAAACAAACAAAGACGTTCAACTGAAAAGAGGAGATGAGAACCGCTAAAGAGCCTATGACAGGGGAAGAGATATACGACGAGGTCAAAAACATTAACAATGAATGGGGAAACGGATCTGAATCCCTAAGTGGAACTAAGAGAAAAAGGGATAACACAACGCCGTAGCCATATTAGAAGAAGTTCAACATATGGTACCAACGGCTCAGCTATTTGAAGTATTTACCTGTCCAACATTGTATTGATTTGATGCATGTTGAACAGAATGTGGCAGAAAGTATTGTCGGGACGTTGCTGAACATTCCTGGTAGGACAAAAGACGGAGTGGCAGCTAGAAAGGATTTGGAGTTTTTAGGGATTAAAAAGGAGTTGCAACCGAAAGAAAAAGGCAACAATATAGAACTGCCTGCGGCATGCTTCACATTATCAGCACAAGAAAAAGACATGTTTCTTGAAACATTGTATAAACTGAAGGCTCCACTAGGGTATTGTTCTAACTTCTCTAGTTTGGTGAATCTTGAAGAAAGGAAGCTACAAGGCCTTAAATCACATGATTATCACATGTTTATGCAACAGTTTCTGCCCCTTGCAATACGGTCCATCATGCTAGAACCAATGAGAAATGGTATAATCAGGCTTTGTTTTTTTTTCAAGTCAATTTGTAGCAAAGAAATCATTGTAGAAGAGCTTGATAAGATGCATGAAGAGCAAATAGTTACACTGTGCCTGCTGGAAAAGTACTTTCCTCCATCATTTTTTGATGTCATGGTTCACTTAACCGTGCACCTTGTCAGAGAGACAAAATTATGTGGGCCACCATGCTTTCGTTGGATGTATCCCTTTGAAAGGTGTATGAAGGTTATCAAAGGGCATGTGCGAAACAAAACTTATCCAGAAGGGTGCATTGCTGAGGAGAACATTGCGGAAGAAACAATCGAGTTTCTGAACGAATACCAAAAAACATCAAGAGTATTGTTGGTATTCCACATGATAAGCATAATGATGGGAGAAAATTCCCATCACAGGCGCTAAATCAGTTGAAGTTTCTCCTGATCTCTTCAAGAGAGCACATTTCTATGTGCTGCAGGATACTCCTGAAATAGTGGCGTATATCGAGTAAGTATTACTAACATATATACTCTAAATTATATATATATATATATTGGGTGCATTTACTGTACGCTAATGCCTTAACATACGGTAGATACGCGAGACGCTCAAAGGCAAAAAACAAAGGAAAAAACCTAAAACGCTCAGAAAACTTAAATGTTCAGTAACTGCACCCATATATATATTCACAATATATTATACTCCTACTTGCAGACAATACAAGACCTCTTTGAAAAATCAAATGCCTGGTAAACGACAAGCATTGCTGGAGAAGGTGCATACTTTAAAGTTTGGTGAGTGGTTACGCGACAAGGTAGATCAATTTATTAATCTTCTATAATTTTTAAAAAATCTTTTATAGAGAGAGATAATCCTTGTAATGAAATTCAGGTTGAAAGAGAGTTAGCGGGCTCCCCAGGTTCTATATTGGAAACCGTAAAGTGGATTGCACAAAGAGCACACCGCAACGTTTACAAATACGACTCATACGACATCAACGGTTTTAAATTTCGTAAAAAATCTCATGATGTAGAGTTTACCAGAAAAGCGGGGTTGGTGTAGAGGCGGATGACATGCACTTAAAAAAAGACGGGGTGACCTATGGGCAAAACTTTTATTTTGAGGTTTTGCAAGAGATATGGGTCCTAGATTATCATACTAAAAGAATTCCAGTCTTCATGTGCCAACGGGTTGACCGTAAACATGTCAAACATGATATTCTTGGTTACACGTAGGTCGACCTAAACAAATTTGGCCACAAGGATGATCTATTCATATTGGCCTCGCAAGCACGCCAGGTGTTTTATGTTCAAGATCAGCTGGATAGAAAAAAGCATGTTGTCCTCATGACTCCACCCAAGAATTTTAGGCATTCGTGTGACGAGGTCCATGAGGAATTTAGTACCGTAACTTTCCCTCATGAGGGTAATACATTTCCACTTGTACAACCAAATCAACTGCTTCGTAATGAGTCCCCTGATGATTACTAGAGGCCCGGGAAAAAGCCTACAACTATTTGTAATGGAGATTGACACCGATGTCGGGGTTGTCGACCCAGCAGTTATGTTCGTTCGGCTAGTTAGATGTAAATATATGTTTAAATTTAGTTGTGATACATGATATCACCATTCTTTACTTTGTACTTATTAAATTAAACTAAAGAAATATTGGTTGTTTTTAATACTATTACTACTTATACATGCCGGTTTGTTGAATTCATTTCATCTTCTGGCTATTTTAGTTAATTGGTGTCAAGTTCATACATACATCATGTTACATCGATAAAAGTCACAATTGACTTATAGTGTATCATAGTAAGATCAATAAAGTCATTACACTCATAACTGACTCGTGCTATATCAAAGTTACATTAATACAAAGAAAGCCCAAAAATGCATCATGTTTTCTAGGGTGTTCATGGTTCGGTTGGAAACTGCGAAACCACCAAAACCGGCCATCGGTGATAGTCATCATTTCTCGTCTGATGGTTTTGTTTCTTGCACAACCTCTATTTGGTTATGTTTCAACATACTTTCTAACAGTTGGTTTCCTGCAAAACATTATCAACTCATTTTATAAAAAAGACCATTATGTCATTCTTTTCACTAACCTGCATACCAAAATTGTACCCTCGATACTCAGATCTTTGACCAAAGCATCTGTGGGTCTTAGACTTTGAAGATACCTTTGAACAAAAAAAACTCAGTTTTGAAAAATCCCTTCCAAACTCAATGCCATCACCAATAACCTAATTAAAGATTTGGTAATAGCATTGAGTTTTGGATGGGATTTTATCAAAATTTAAGATCTTTGGGAACTTTAAGATCTGTGGAAACCTTAGATTTTCTCTGCTTGGCCAAGTTTTGAATTCACATAACATATATATTAAAGCTTAATAAATTTCAGCCATCAGTTTTATTGCAATCACAAAGTCTCTGTTGTTTTATAGTTGGTTGTTGAGTGTATAACTGCATACTACCTGTCAAAATGGTTTCCACACGCTTTGGAAACTCTCACAAGCTACTATATCTTGGAAATATATATCACGCTAGTAGTACGCTTTAAATAAACTATATCTTACAATATAGGCTACAAATCAACTTAACTACATTAAATTACTGTCTCAACTACCAAAAATTAAATATTAGGTCTATTTTGTTATTCAATCACACTAACATCTATTTTAATGTTAATTAAAAAAAACTACATCCAATACGCTTTACTTACGCTTAAACCAAAATATAATAATAACATGCGGTTACTGTACGCTAATGTTTAACGTACATTAACTTACGCGAGACACTCAAAGGCAAAAAACAAAGGCAAAAACCTTAAATGCTCAGAAAACTCTCAGAAACCTTAAACGCAACATATGTTATTTGAAAGGACAACATAGCAGCCTGATTAAATATACACTAAAGTCTTAAGATATTATGAGTTCATTTCAATATTAATAAATAAATAAAAGTATATTTATTATAATTTACTTTGTAATTAAACTTTGGTTTTATTTCGATTCAAATAACTTTTAGTTAAAGGTATTATGTTAAATCGAAGTAATAAAGTTTATTCTACTAATTTCATTTATTAAGTATAATTAAAATAATATAGAGATAATTAAAATTAAACCGGATAATTTTAATTTTATTACATAGAAGTCATTCACTAATTAAAATTTTATTAAAGGCAAACGCTCAGCCAAACGCTCATAAAACGGTCTTCGTGAAAAAAGTAAAAAATTGATCGATTAATCATCCAAAACTGTTTTTTTCGGAGAACAAATGATTGATTAGATATGTATATATTGACGATTCCGAGATGTTTAGATGTGATTTCATGGATCGATTCGTGAAAAAATGGATTCGTGTACGTTAATGTACGTTAAAGATTAGTGTATTGGATCTTTTCACTACAGTTAATAATAACATTTACAATAATAATATTCACATAACATATTAACACCAAAATATTATAACATTTACAATAATAACATTACATTAATATAGAAAACCAAATTACATAAAACTAACTCCTAGCATCCGATTCCATATCGAAATCTATATCGATATCCGAATCTACATCCGGATTCTCTTCTGGAGTATGAGAGGGCATGATCCTCTCGTACATGCCATCCGAGGTGTAGGTGGAGTCCTTAAGCCTTTGGAGGCGAAGGTTCACCTGAGTACGAAATACCCATAAAGGGACACAGCCTTGAAGTCCTCCAAGTCGTTCAACTCAATGTACGCCACCTCGATTCCCAGGACTACCATATCAATGCTGAAATAATCAGCATTCGTGTACCCAAGCCACCTAACCATTCGGTTAAGTTGTTGGTACGTGAAGGTTTGAGGGTGGACAGAGTCCACGAACCTCACCCTTTGATTCTTCCGGACAACGCCGGAAGAAAAGTGGGAAAGAATGGTGAATAATGTTGGGTCCTAGTAGACGGGGGCATGAGTACCGGGTTTATGTACGATCCATGTTGAAGCCATTATCGGAAATAAATCGGAAGTAGATTGTGATAGTAATTGTAATTGTGGATTGTGACTGGAATTTAAACACCATTGGAACCCGACGGTACATCACCCTGACAATTTGAAATTGGTGGCACAAGAAACTGTAAAGGCAATGATGACGTCGCCACTCGTCAAATCAACGTGGGCCATTAATTACATTTGGACACGCTTAAAAATATTTTAGTGTGACCATTTATCACTTATAGCCACAAATAATAAGTGTATCTGTGAAAATGAAAAACTTAGAAAAAATAAAACTAAGATACTCTTTGGTCACACAACCTCGTATAAGTGTCCATTAAATACATTTGAACACACTTAAAAATATTTAAGTGTGACCATTTTGCACTTATAGCCACACATAATAAGTGTATCCGTAACAATAAAAAACTTATAAAAAAAACAAAGATACTCTTTGGTCACACAACCTCGTATAAGTGGCCATTAATTACATTTGGACACATTTAAAAATATTTAAGTGTGACCATTTCTCACTTATAGCCACACATAATAAGTGTATCCGTGACAATAAAAAACTTATAAAAAGCAAAACTAAGATACTCTTTGGTCACACAACCTCGTATAATGGCCATTAATTACATTTGGACACACTTAAAAGCATTTAAGTGTGACCATTTATCACTTATAACCACACATAATAAGTGTATCCGTGACAATAAAAAACTTAGGAAAAATAAAGTAAACTACTCTTTAGTCACACAACCTCGTATAAGTGGCCATATATTTTAACCGTTTTAGCCACGTTACTAATAAATACAATGGTGGTTCGTCATATTTCGCCACTTTATTAAAAATGTGGTCATAAAATGTGACATTAGGTCACACAACGTAATATAAGTGGCTATATATTTTACCTTTTAGACACATCTCTTATTAATACTGTAGCCGTTTGTCACATTTGGTCAAACTATTAAAACATGTGGCTAGTTAAAAGTCACAGTTTGTGGCTAATGCATGTGTTTTTGGTCACATCTATCAAAGATCAAACAAACGTTGACTGTAGGTCACATTTCGCCACACGTTTTATAATGTGGCTAGTTTTTGTCACAGTTTTTTCAAAGTGTGGCGAAAAGTACCTAAGTAGGTATAGAATGGTCACATGAAGAATAATTTGTGTGGCCAAAACATTCTGGAAGGTTTTCAAACATGGTCAAAGACCTTTTAGCCACACATTTAAGCCGAAGTGTGGCAAATCGCCCAGACCACGTGTGTGGCTAAAAGTCGATATTCACGTAGTGTTAAAAGTAGGTTTACAAGGCCGAGTATTACCCGAGTACTCGCTACAAGTTATATCGCCGAGGGGAGTTTCATTTACTCCGCTTAGTTATTAAGACTCGATAAAAGGTGGTCAATCTCAGCCAGAATCGCATCTAGTCAGCGAACTTGAGCCAATTTTGACTTAACGATTAGCAATTATTATAATAATTTATTATTAAAAAATGTATTTATATTGATAATCAGATATTTTATTATAAATATTAGTAAACTAATGATATTTGACTTATATATAATATCCAAAAAGTAATTTGTTGTATATATTTTATGTCCGAGAACTCCCCGAGTATTCCGAGTACACCCAACTCTCCAATCGGCCGCCTAGGGTCCGCCTAGCGACTTTTGCAACCTTGATATTACCCACTAATCTTTTCATCTTCTTCATAAATTATCCTCAAATTGTAAAAGTGTTATTTTCTTTTTCTTTCCATCCAACTTAAGAACATGGTTATCCTTTCTTTTCCAATAATTTTCTTCCAACTCAAAAACACACCTAAATTTCTTTCCTTCTCTTCCCTTTCTTATCATTACCTCCCCTTTCCTTTTCTTTCTCGGTTAAAATACCCAAGAACAAGTTACGCCATTGTTATGAAAGTTAGAAAATATAGTTGACCATATTCAACTATTCAACCATTGGTATAAGGAAATACTCGTGTATTGTAATTAATGTACATTTTCAACCTAATGGTATTATATACTTATAACTTAATTAATTTATTAACCTTTGAATACATGTTCAACTATTCAACCTTTGAATAATTTATTAGAAAATATAGTTGACCATATTCAACTATTCAACCATTGGTATAAAGAAATACTTGTGTATTATATATATATATATATTGAAAGACAGATTGCTGTTATCTCACAAAGTTTACTGTAGTACTTTTGAACAACTATGAAAGCATGTAATACAAGTATTTGATGCTGCTCAATCTTCTTAGTGCTTTCCACGGGTTCTACTCTACGCGTTTTCTAACCGTCGTTTGATTTGTCGTGTCTCCATTCCTTTACTGTCCATCTATCTATTTTACTATTAAAAAAAGGGATATTGGTTTTTAATACTCTCAACTTTCACCCGTTGGTTAATATCACTCCCAACTTTCACTTTATCTCCCACCACTCCCAACTTTCAACCTATTTGTTTTTATCACTCCTTCGTTAACCGACGACTAACGCCGTTAGTGAAGATGCTTACGTGGCTTTTTTTTAATTAAGTCAGACATGAGGTGGCATGACTACTTGGATATTAACTTTTTTTTTATTTATAACAAATATCTATAACAAAATACACATTATAATTCACCTTAAACCCTAAAAACCATTAGACCCTTAAATCCATATCAAAATTAACACAATCCACATTATCATTCACATTCAAACCATCACACTAGTCATGATTGAACCCACGTAACCCGTATGACTCACCATCGGAATTCAATTTCTCCGTTTTTTTCACCGTAGCTTAATAATCCAGTTGAAGATGATGAGTTTGGCGATCTATACTCCGATTGATGTCCTCCCGCTGGTAAAATCATCGCCGCTGCCAGATATCTGCTCGATTGATACCATTAGGGTTTCAAGCTATGATGATGAGATTCTATACGACTCAAAGTTGGATGATAAGAAGTTGAATTTGGTTATGAATAAAGGGCTATCGTAATCTGGAATTTAAGATGACTGGTGTAATTGGTATCATGAGCTTTTGGATGAGATTTTTGGAATTGAAGATGATGGGAGGTGGGTTTTGTGATTGCGGGGCTATCGGAATCCGAAGCTCGGGTTTCAGAACCCGGAGATGACGAGTGGGATGATGATGATGATGATGGTGAGGTTGATTTGCAGATTGTTGAATCTTATGTTTTGTTTAAGTATTATTAGTGATGTTTGATATATATAAAAATATTTGATATAAAAAAAAGGTAATTTCCAAATAGACATGCCACCTCATGTCTGACTTAATTAAAAAAAAAATTAATAAAATCCATGTCAGCATCTTCACTAACGACGTTAGTTGTCGGTGAACGGGAGAGTGATAAAAACAAGTAGTTTGAAAGTTGGAGTGATGGGAGACAAAGTGAAAGTTGAGAGTGATATTAACCTAACGGATGAAAATTTTTAAGTATTAAAACCCAATATTCCTTAAAAAAAATATCTTTCCATTTTACTTTCATTCTCTCCTCCTCCTCAATTATCAAATTTTGTGTTGTTTCTTCTCGGTGAGCATTTCTTCTTGCTTTTGTATTGTTTGATTCATGTCTATTTATTGGGTGTTGTTTGTTAATCCGCAAAGACGACAGATCGTGTTTTCTCCTTCCTATGTCGGTTTCGTTGTTGCGGGTTTTACTACATGTCAGTAAGCATTTCTTCAACTTTTTTGTTAATCAGAACTATTTTTTCGTTAGTATTCTATTTTCTTCGTTCTTCAATTTGGTCTGTTTTTTTTTTTGCGTCTCAAGATCTTCATTGTTGCTGAATTACGGTTTTGGAATTGGTCTTAATTTTGGTGTTTTGTGAATGGTAACTGTTTTGAATTTTGTATTGTGGATTTTAGTTATACATTTCATTTGTTAGAGAGATAGAGAAAGAGATAGAACCGCCCACGTCTCTTACTCTTCACCGTCGACCCGTGTTATGATCAGATTTGGCTTTGGTTGTTCTCCGTCTACATGTACGTTTCGTTGGTTTACGTAATCAATCTGGTTGATATGTTTAGATATTTTACAAGCCCTTTGATGAATAGTGTGAAGGAGTTGTATCATGTGAGAGAATGAAGATTAGTCTGGTAAGATTTTTTTAAATTTTTAGCATTTAAGCGATTTATCAAATTGAACCTAAGCCCTAAAATGGTTTATGCTTTGAAATTGAACTAGATTAATTGATAGACGTGGCAGGAGAGACTTGCTCTCTGTTAGGTTCAAAGGCTAATATAGCAAGATTACAGTAGTATTGATTGAAACCTGATGCTTATGGAAAAACCAACAAAGGTTTCTCAAATAAAAAAGATTCGGTTGATCGCTACTCGAAGATTAGGTAATGTCTTCATCAACATCTACCTTTCGTCGTTTGCTTCCTTTTTTACCTTTTTGTTGCATATTTCTTGCGTTGTGAAATAAATTGAACCGGTGTTGTTTAGTTTTGGTTTGGTTGAATACCTTTTAAGATCCAAATAGTTAGAAATCATGTTTAAATGTTTAATTCGCCCTTTTGTTTGGTGTTTAGAAAACTTTGCATCTTCACAGTTCTACATTAAAGGAATTTATATAATAAAGTTCATGTAAACGTACCACATGAGTGCTGGTAAAGCTACCTGTAGAATTAAGACAGATTCAACTTGATTTACCCATTTGTTGTATGCAGTTGTTCCCTAAGCGTGCAAAGAATTATTGGCATGGTTTTTTTGAGAGGTGCAGAGAAAGGTATGAATCTATAAGGGTATTTTAGACATTTAACATAATCCTTTTTTGAATAAAAGGTTCGAGCGGAATGGTGGTGATTCGAAATAGCCCGTTTTGAAAAATGTCAAATTGTACCTTATTTTACCATACAATTTTTATTGGGTCGGTTGGGTGGCGTAAAGGGTAAACCATATTATGAGCAAAGTAGGTGTGGGTCGAAACGGGCCGTTTAAGAAAGCAATGTAAGTTTTATAAAATTAATATTGAAGATAGATTTTTTATAGCTGATAAAACTGCTTCATTTTTTTCCTTGGTTGGTTGTCATGGTGACCATGATCTGCATCCTTTGAGTTAACTTTGGTTATGATTGTTTATGTATACATGTGGCTGTCATAGTAGTAAGACTAAAATGCGTTTGTTTGGACACTTTTATTTAACTTATGTCAGCAAGATACTGATTAACTTTTTGTTAGTGTGTTTTACTTTTTAGCAACTTTGTGTATGCGTAAAGTCCTTTTGTCCGTGCTTTCCTAATGTTGACTCGCCGAAACCAGTTGCTACTTTGTCTGTAGTTAATCAGTTATTGTATAAAAAACGAGTGCGGATACACTTGCATAAACCACTTCTACTTTATCAACAGTGCGGCTGCCCTACAAAGGAATGACCACAAAAATGTCATCCTCGGGCCGCAACAAAGCGCTGTCCGGGTACTAGTTGTAATTAATGTACGTGTTCAACCTAATGGTATTATATACTTAATTAATGTATCCGACCTTTGAGATAAACTAGCGATCGATAATGGTAAAATAAAAAACTTATATTAGGAAACAAATATCGTATTACAAAAGTGAAAACAAATAAAGAAAAATAGAATTTAAGATTCGGTCTTGAAGGTAATAACTCTAAAGAATATCAAATGAAGCACAACAATTACGGATCCTATAAACTGGCCAGACCAGAAGGTCAATATTTCTATTAACATAATACGGAAACTATGTTATCATTGATGACAGCTCATTTTTGTAGAAACATTAAGATCAAAGTATTGAACATGTAAATTCGTGCTGCATCTACACGGATTCGTTTAGTTGTTTAATCATTTATGTATTACTTTTTTGTGAACAATTGTATAACAAAATACCAAAAAAATTTGAATATTCATTCCACTCCCTTGCAGAAGTTAATAAGGTCAAGTAAGCAAAAGGTGTCTGACGTGCCACCTTATGAACTCGAGCATGTTTAGCTACAACTAGACACCCATATAAAATCAATAGCTTTTGTGGAGGCTTTACTTATGTGTTGTCGTCCTTGATCTCTAACTTCAAGATCTTCCTTTCCTTTTGAAGAACAAAGTGATGTTGTCAAGGTAACAATTATCCTTGACTATCTGATTTATTAGTTCATGAAAATTTCACTATCCTTGATTGGATTTATTCTCACAAAAATGATTCACTTTTTGTTATTTTATTTAGTTCACATACCACCAGGGGCGGATCTACGTGTTTTGGACGGTGTCACGGAAACCCAATGAGTTTCAAAATTTATATAGAATACCTATATAAATTATGAAAGTGAACCCACATATATTTTGAGAGTGAAATCATTTGTCAAGTTAAGTTTTAGTCTAGTGTTAAACATCGTTATTTTAATTAAATTGAACAAACCCATGTTCAGTTTTTATTCTATTTCCTTTCGTGTTTTTTCTTAACACACTTCACGCGTAAATTTATGTTTTTTTCTCTTTTTTTTTTCCTTTTATTTCTTTTAACCATATGATTTTATTATTTTAATTTTGATAGTAAGTTTCTATTCTTTTTTCTTTCTTTTGGTTTTTTATTTTATTTAACCAAATGATTTTAATTTTGATGAAAAATAAAAGCTTATATATGAACTCGACAACTACATTGGTAATGTGAAAGAAGATCCATGGTTTGACGACTTGAATGGGGTGAGTGAGCTTGTTAAAAAGATAGTGGAAACAAGAAAACACATTGATTTTCTATTGGTCTATCGTTTAATAAAGTCACAATTAGTTTTACCGGTTGCAATGGCGAGTGTTAAAAGAAGTTTTTCTTCAATGAAGCATGTTAAGACAAAACTGCCTAATAGGATGGGTGATGGATACTTGAACGATGTTTGCATTTTTTTACGTTGAATAAGAACTTTTTCAACAAGTTTCAATCGAAGATGTAATGCAACGTTTCCAAAAGATTAAAACTCGTTGAGAACAACTATATGTAGTTTTTTTTATTAAAAAGACAATCGTATCTATTTTATGCATGTCTTCGTTTCTATGAGGATGTTTGTTTTTTTTGTTAATTTATCGTATTTTTATTATGTCATAAACCTAACACGGCTGAACCGTTGAAACGACCCGAACTGTTAAACCGATTCGAACCTTACTCGAAATTTTTTATGTCCGGTCACACACAATTAGAGCATATAGAAATTGTGAACCTACTAAAATATGTTCTTGGATCTGCCACTGCATACCACACACGGGAAGCTGGTGAACAAGAAGATTATAGTATATAATTTTGGCCTCTTAGCTTTTTTATGGATTAAATGTGTGTAGCCTTGTAATTATAGTATATAATTTGATGGGATTTAATACCATAAATGGTCAACATGTAAATCTGGTGGTTAAAAGATTACTGAGTTGTTGTCCTAATTTAACTCTCACACTCACAGCTCAACATGCAATTGTTTTATCTTTCATGTGATTACCGAACTCTTAACCACATCCATCAGAGTTGTAGGGAAATTATACTCTTAGCCAAGATCATCATCATGGCCTCATCTTCATCCAAACACTAACAACAATGAATCTTCTCCATCAAGAATTTTTTTTTCAACCCATTACTTTTGTGGTAGATTAATTTGGAACTTTTATAATTGGATAACATATGTTGAAATTGAATCAACAGAAGTAGGATAATGGAACATTTAGAGGAGGCATCATGCATATATTTATATATATGAGTCATGGCAGAAACTTGGTCGATTATGATAAATTTGAAGAGTTGCAATCAAACACTTAATTTTCAAGTATTCAGCAGGCTTTTTATGTCTTCATATTTGTTGATGGTTTTGAACCATGACAATGTTGTGTTGACTTTATATATCTTTGGTCCTTTTTTATGGTTTTTATAAAGCTTGATACGAGCATGCCGACCAAATAACGGTTTGATCAATTTAGAAAGTATTGTTTTTCTTTAGGTGAAAATGTGTTTTTGCCCAAAACGACCAGGTCAGGTCGTTAACATGTCAAAATGAGTTGGGCCAAAATCCGTTCTAATTTCTAACCAAATTGGGTTGTGGTTAAAATGAGTTTGGTAACTTTACTAATTTTAAAATATTAGCATGTAAAATGGTTATCAACTATTCACAGTTGAGTTTCTTTGATTGCTTCGATTTTGCAGAAGTTTAATCCCCGGCATGTGCTCCCTATACTCAGTGGTCCTCCTGATCGTTTGAGAGTGTCTTGAAGCTCGGTTTCATAGCGGCATGATTGAACTTCGGCAATAAAAAGAGTTTGGTTTGATCATTTTCATTCTACCTTACAATAGTGGGTTGCTTTCTGACGGGTCCCTGGCTATGCTCACTGTTGATTTTTGTAACGCCTTCAACGAGGTGGATCGGACGACCCTTCTCAGGGAAGTTAGCTGCATATGTCCATCCATCTTCCCATGGGTCCAGTTTTTATATGCCCGCCCCGCCCGTTTATATGTGGGGGATACTCATATCGGGGCTTTTACTGGGGTGCAGCAAGGGGACCCCCTTGGCCCTCTTCTTTTTGCGTTGGTCCTTCATCCGCTCATCCTTAGGGTGCAGGGGACCTGTTCCCTGCCCTTCCATGCTTGGTATTTAGACGATGGCACTATTATTGGTAAGGATGAGGAGGTCGCTAGAGCGTTGGGCATTATTCGCTCAGAGGGGGCGTCTCTAGGGCTTAGGCTTAATATTCGAAAAACAGAGGTTTTTTGGCCGTCATGTGATGATTCGAAGAAAGTGTCGGGTTTATTCCATGGAGAGATTAGCAGGCCTGCGATGGGAGTTAAACTCTTGGGGGAGCGGTTAGTCGGGATGCAGGGTTTATTCGGTCTTTGGCAACTAAAAGAGCTTTGAGAGCGGTTGAACTTATGAAACGCCTGCCGGACCTGAGGGACCCCCAAAGTGAGCTCCTTTTGTTACGCTCGTGCATGGGGGTTGCTAAGTTAGTGTTTGAATCCGGACCTGTCAACCTAAACATGTCAAAGAGCCTGTGTCCATCTTTGATGCGGGCCTGGGGGGGGGGGGGCAATTGAAGATATTGTTGTGTGTGGAGGAACGCATTTTGGGACCTCCAGTGGAGGTTGGCTTCCTTCCCTATGCGTTGCGGGGGCTTAGGAATTTTCTCGGCTGAGGATGTCTCCGCATATGCATTTGTGGCTTCCCAGTCTCATTCGTGGAAATTGCAGGACCACGTCCTGCGAAACGCTGGTGTTACGGGGGTAGATCCTGACTACTCTTTTGCACTTGGTAATATTGGAACAACTCTCCCCGAACCTTGATATAGGCGGTTTTACTGATAAGGAGACCGCCCCCAAGAAACCTCAACAAACCTTGGCGAGTGCTCTTTATGGTAAACACGTACATGATTTGGAGGAGCGATTCGATATGACCCCGAGATAAAAGGCAGTTTTAGCTTGTCTCAAGGGGGCTCATGCCCAGGATTTTTTGACTGTTGTGCCCATTGAAGGTCTTGGGCAATGGATGTCAGCAGTTGAATAAAGAGCCATCCTTAAATACCGGCTTATGATTCCCCTTTTCCCTCCAGATGAATTATGCCCCATTTGTAAAAATGCTTGTTTGGATAGATTCGGTGAGCATGCCCTCCACTGTAAGGAATTTCCGAGATTCAAGTATCGTCATGACTGGGTTAGAGATGTGTTATGGGATGTGCTTAGACGTGTCGGGATCTCAGCCAAGAAAGAGGCAACTGTTAACTTTTTGACTGATCCGCGTGAGGGAAGATCTACCATGCGTCATGCGGATGTTCTTGTGTTTGGCTGGGCAGGGGGTAAGCATGCGTGTGTTGACCTCACTGGGGTGTCCCGTTGGTGGGGCTGATAAACAGTGGATTCGTACCGGGACAGGCGGTTTTGAGAGCGGAGTCTAGGAAAGTTGCTAAGCATGAGAAATCGTGTTTGGAGAATCAGCACGTGTTCATTCCATTTGCCTTCAACACTTTTGGATCCCTAGCTCCCGAGACGGTTCGCTTCTTGGAGCAGGTGCAGAAGGTGGTCCACAGTGACTCGCAGAGCCCGAGGAACCAAGGATTTATATTTAGCAGAATAGGCTTTGCGATTCAAAAGGGGATAGCGGCGCAGCTTGTTGCTCGCTTACCCATTATCCTGATGTAGTTCGGTTTGTGTTATATATAAAAGGATCGATATTTTCTAAAAAAAAAAATAAGAAAAAAGATGAAACGGAATAGAAATCAGTAATAACTTTATTAATAATATGAGGATACAAAGTTTATACAATTCTTTTTGATGTTCTTGACCTTTGACCATCCTTTCCTATATATACTTCCCACGTTGACATTTCTAGACCCTATAAATACATAGACATTCTAAACATAACATAAACATAGATTCAATATTTACACTACGACCCTAAACATTGACACATACATGAATTAAACAAATTATAGGCCAACATCTCCCCCTAATTTATAAATCCATGTCTTCAGCAGCTTCATGCTTTATCTTCATCCTCCAACGGAATGAAGTTTTCATCATCCTCATGAGCTCCATCTTTTGCACATTGATCCTCTTTCATATTGATCACCATCTTGTGCTTCATCATCTTTATCACGAATATGTTGTAGCAAATTCTTCTCTTTACACTTTGATTTTCTACCTTTGTGATAAGTGACATCTTCTTTGATCCTAACTTGAACAAATTCTTCCTTGTCTTTAAATTTGTCTTGATTATATTCATATTGAACTTGTTCACCAATCTCTTCAACATGTGCTATTCCATCTCCTTGAGTTTTGAATTCTTCATGTCAGAGTGAGATAACAAAAACAGCTTCTATCGTTACTTTTCCGGCAATTTATTAGTGACTTAAACTCAAAACAATTTTTCTCCATAATCCTTGATCCCTTTCCTTGATGCTTTTGAAAATTAAAAACTTTGTGTTTTTCTTTCTCCAATCGTACTAATTCTAGCTTCACATCTTCCAATTCTTTATTGGTAACATTCCTTATGTATATCACTTTTGCAACCTCCTTGTTTTATTTTTTTAAATGATTTCTGGCGTTCATGCATTCGTCTTTCGAACCTTTTTCTTTCTCTTTCTCTCTCAATTTGGTCTAGAATTCTTGTTTCCTTATTTCAAATTAATGAAACATATCCGACTTCCAAGATTCCAAATCTCTTTTCACATAACTTTCACTTTGAAACTTGAATTTTTTTTCTTATTTAAGAACCACTATTTATCTCCCATAATTTCCATTAAGAGTGTCAGTTCCTTTCTTTCTTAATTTCACCAAATTAGATTCTTCTTGTTCTTGTTTATTCCTTGGATAATCTCTTGCATAGTCTCCAAATATATGACAGTTGTAACATTCTACTCCCAAATATCTTCAAAATCTGTTTTCATCTATAGTTGAAGGATACGCCTTTCATCCCTAACCCTAATTTGACATCGATCTGTCATGGAAGTTATATATTTCTCATATTGAAACTTTTAGACCCTATAATTACATAGACATCTAAAATATAACATAAACAAAGTTTGACTACCTACACTACTAGCTCTAAACTTTGACACACATGGATTTATCACATTATAACCCAACAGACACTTGGTTTCAACAAAAGTTAAAACAAGGATATAAGTATACGTTGTGAGGCCCTATTTCGTTCATTAGTCTTTTGTATTCTTTAGAACAATTCGCGATAGAATTCACTAGCTTATGGTTTCGTTATGTATGTTTGTGTTCGAGGTCTTGTAATATTGAGCCTATTGGGCCTTTAGTAATGGAAGTAAGCATGGCATCGCTTCAGCTATAAAAGGTGAGGCATGCAATGCTAACAAAAATTTTCGCAAAACATTCATCTTATCCTCTCACCAACTCTCTCCCTACTCTCTTTTTCTTTCTACTTGGGTAAATAACCTAACACATCAAGATCCGTGATCTCGGTTGCTTACTACTGATTTCTGCTAGCTAGTACGTGACATTGATCCAAGAACTTTGTTGTTTGATCCACTTTAGTTCCTACATATTGTTTATCAGCTGGTAGTATGTCAAAGAGTATTACACTATTTTATTTATGACTAGAATGGTTTGTGAGATCCAGATTTGAGTAGGCTTGGTCAAATGGTCAACCTCAACACTTCCAAAGGAAAGGATGTAAAAATAATCCCTTTGGATGTGAATGAATCCGCTACTCTATTTTGAGAAGGGGCACAGGCTAATGATTGTGATAGTGATTAAGTAAAATTTTAAATATGCATGAAGGTGACCCGATGGCTTAAGCGTGAAAAGGACATCATCTTAGAGATTAGACAAAACCCAGTTTACTTTGAGGTCAACCAAGAATAAGCATAGAGCTTTCAATACTTTCATCCAAACAAATAAATGCCTAGAGCTGGAACTAGATTCTGATTGTATTTAAGCTATGTTGTTGTTGGATAGTGATTTATATACTAATAAAGATTCTTATATTTTGACGTGTTCCATTTGTAATTGATATACTATGACCTCCTCAGTATTCTGATTTTTATATGTTAACCTTGGTTAACGTTAATTATGTATATTAAACTAGTGAAAATGTATCAAGTTAAAGTGAAAACTGAAAAGGGTTAAAAATGTGAAAATATACCTGACCATATTCAACTATATATATCTTCACCCACCGCTATAAGGAAACAATTGTGAATTATATTTAATGTGTTCAACCTAATATATATTAGACCATATACATAAATGAGGTATTCACCCATTAAGATTAACTAGTTACATTTAAATCGAGATCTTAAAACAGTGGAATCGAAATTTCAAAACTAATCGAATCGAAAATACAAAGTAATCGAATCAAGATTTCAATGTAATCGAATCTAGTTTTCAAAAATTCGATTCGATTCCTTCAAAACTCGACTTAACTCGTAGTAATTCAACTCGATTCTTTTAAAATTCGAGTCATTCGTAAATTCGACTCAATTTGTCTGTACATAGAGTTTTTGACTGAATTTGTAACCATTTCAAGTATGTTTAAGTTTCTGATTTGATCTATTATTTGCCGGTGCGATTGCTAAATCTGCACAATTTCCCCTTCATATATAGTTACCTGATGCAATGGAAGGGCCGACTCCTATTTCGGCCCTTATACATGCTATTACGATGGTAGCTGCGGGAATTTTTCTTGTAGCTCGACTTATGCCTCTTTTCATAGTCATACCCACATAATGAATTTTATCTCTTTGATAGGGATAATAACAGTTTTTTTTCGGAGCTACTTTAACTCTTGCTCAAAAAGACATTAAGAGGGGTTTAGCCTATTCCACAATGTCTCAATTGGGTTATATGATGTTAGCTTTAGGTATGGGGTCTTATCGCAGTGCTTTATTTCATTTGATTACTCATGAACCATATGTCAAACGATCCTGATCTCATACCCTGAATTTCCACATGCGGGATTTTACCACGAGGCGTGTTATAAATCAGGATCTTAGTCATTCATTAGTTACACCAAACGATCTCTAGGTTTCTTTAAAAACCACAACTTGCCCAAAAACGGGAAAACAATTTTAGAATGTAATGATCAACTTGAGGAAGCATAACATGTGGGAATAAAATCCCTAAACCAAAACAAACTGTTTAAGCGCAAAAAAAGCGCGCCAAAAGTTTAATACTTGGGAACCGAATATTCTTTAATTAATATTTATGTGAGACATGCATGAGACCTCATATCCGTGCACTAAGAATTAGCGACCAGCGAAATACATGCTAAAATTGTCAACACAATAGTTGGTGAGTTAACAGGTTTGAATCTAAAACAAATTCGTTAAACAGGAAGATAATGCAAGCATTGTCTTATCACTAGTTAATCACGCTAGTATTCATGATACAATAGTGTAGTATCCATTGCACCCGAATCTTGACGTGTTGGTTTGTGCCTTCCCTAAGCCTTCTCCTGACTTGGTAATGTTTAGGATAATGTTACACTCGGCTGTGTTTTAGCGTGGGTGGGGTTTTTCGAACTACGTAGTACTACCTAATATTAATTTTATTTTTCCATAATCCAGACTCAGTAAATCAAAGAATCAGGTATCTGTTAATTTTAAAGATTTTTAACGAATGAGTCCATTCGTATTTAAGTATGTTCATTCGTTAAAGGTGTTTAATGAATGAACAACTAATCTTTATTATTCTTTATCATTCGGCATGGAATGTTAACGAATGAGGTATAGCGAATGAGTCGTTCCTTATACCCATTAATATACTTATGTAATGAAGACGAATGAAGGCCATTCATTACGAAATGTGTAACAAATGGCTATCGTCTTCTATATATATACTGGTATAGTCTACGTAATTTAACAAGTGTTTAAACTATTTCTCTTTAGTTGTTACTCTGCCCAATTTGCTACTCATACACTTCGTTCATTAACATATTACTCACATACACGTATCATATAACTAGATCTGAAGATCAATCAATATGAATTGATCAAACGAATTGAAGCTCTAAGTGTTTCTCAAGTGGTATCAGAGCCGTTCGTTAGATCGTGTATGTGAGTTAAGGTATACTATTGTGTATTGATTGATTGATTAAATGTATATTTGTTAAATTTGGATATGAAACTGATTTCATCGGTTTTAGTTCAACTAGCATGATGAGATGTAAATTTGATACTGATTTGATTGAAATATGGTTCGGAATTGAGTATGTGTTCATCGTGGTGTTTGATTTGAGTTATTAAGGTAGTTTTATATGGATTTGGACTAAGATTATGTTATTTAAGAACATAGGATTATGTTTTGGTGATTATTGGATTTCATATTGGTGTTGGTTTGAAACTGTGTGTTCGGATAGGTTTGGGATTGTCCGCGGGACTGAGACTAGCGATTTGAGCATTTATTTGTGATATTTGGTTGAGAATTGATAGTTTAATCCATCGATTTGTAGTTGTCTGAATCATTGTTTGATCTGCAAAAATCATATATGAAACTCCATTGTTGAAGGTTTGAATGTTCATTGATTCATTCGTTATGATGAATTCATTCATTCGTTACGTGTTTCATACTCATTCGTTATCAAGATGTAACTGCTACGTGTCATAGTTGTTACAATAGAATAACAAACTTATTCGTTACTGTAGATGATTCGTTATCAGCTATTCGTGATAGAAACACATTCTTCAAAACTCATTCTTCACCTTATTCATCATAGAAACTCATTTGTGCCAAGATCATTCATTACATAAACACCATACCATTCATTTCCTCATTCGTCATCCATTCGCTAACCTACTTTTTTGTTGATTCGTCATCATTGGATCTTCATTCGTTGTAGTTATTCGTCATCATGTTTCGTGAAGACTGAGTGTCATTCGTCACTTCATTCATCACGTGATTTGTTCTCCCATTCGTTAACCTAAGCTATTGGTGATACTGTTCACCATTTGTTACCATTTTCATCCATTCGTACCATCCATTCGTTACATAAATTTACCTTTTTGAACCTTTAAGTATTACATTTGGACATTTTTAAACTTAAAATTTTTAACATACACTTTGAGATGGCTAGTTATTATGTAATAGTATCTCAAAACATGTTGATGCAACAGATGCTTCATCTCGATACTGAGATCAGGTCACATTCAAAATGTCCACGTTTAATGAAGTTTAGTGATTTTGTAAATTGGGAACCAAGATTCTGAGCACATCTAGGGATTATACACCTATATTATTCGAGATGTATTGACGATGTTTACACTGTGCCCATGGTGGGAAATGAAACTACTGGTTTTACAACAAAGGACTTTGCTCATTTTTCTCAAGAAGAAAAGAAAGCTTTGGAGATTGAAGCAAAGGCATATTCCACTTTAACGATGGCATTACCCGACAATATTTTCCATCAAGTGGGAAGTATTAAATATGTGCTTCACTGTTTCAGGATATTAAAATGAGAAGTATGGGAAATACTTAGGAAAGTAAGAAAGTGATGCTGAAGTTTCAGTTTAGAAATTTTAATCTATTGAAAGGAGAAACTGTTGAGGAGATGCTGACAAGGTTTAATCATCTATTACTGAGATGAATAAACTAAACATGGAACGTAGTTAGGTTGATACAATTGACACAATTAACAATGCTTTACCGAGTTCTTATTCAACATTTCTCATGGTGCTTAAGGAGAATAGTTTCTTTAAGAATGAAGATCTTACTACTATGGAATTCATGCAGAAAGTTGAAGATAGAAAGTGTGATTTGAAATGGCAAAAGTTTTCAAAGGAAACTCAAGTCCCGACATTATATGGAGGTTCTTTATCTTTGAGCATGTAAGGTCCGAGATGGATCCTTCAATATGATATCAATGGATTTTGATGTTGGTGCGGAAATCCAACATAAGACTATTCGAGAACACTGAATAAAACACGTAAGAACACACGGGAATGCTTCAAAACACACGTTATATTCAACGTTGGGTGGTTAAGCACAATACAATACTCATACACTATATCACGGTGAACAGCCAAAAACACGCAATCAACAACCAACCAAAAACCCTATACAAGTTAACTATATATAGGGTAACCAACTAACTAGCCCAACAATAGCCCAAAGCCCACCGAGATCCATAAGGATCTCGGTTTACATATGTAGCCCAACATTAACATTAACTAAGTACAAATCCTTAATTCTAGGCCCAAAAATTTCCCCATTGGTTTGTAGCTTCATTCTTAATCATGCTCCATGTAATCAATGTTAGCATCCTTCAAAGAACCTGCCCAAAACGTAGTCCTGATAATGGAGGTTGCCATGCTTGTATATTATTTTGCAGTCGCTTCAAAGATCGAGTAAGCTATTATCTGAAAAGTACTAAGGCTCCTGATATCTTTCTTCCCAAACTTTAGCAAATCTCTTGGATCAACGAATCTGAACTGCCCCTTGCCATTCTGTAAACGTATAACAATGGTGGCAGTCTCACTATCATACATCCAGAATCTCATGTTATCCAGAGTACCATATGGGATAGGTTTAGGTATAGGAATATGAGTAGCCTTATTTGTGGCAGGCCACATAACATTGACCATGGTCTTTCCTGTCCTTGGATCCTTGACTCCTTTTTCTTTCTTCAGAAAGGATTCTATAGTTGTCATGTTCGGAAAGCATTTATCAACTTGGTTCCTCAAGAAGTTCCAGAAATCAGTACCTCGTTTATCAATGGTTGGGTTGTGGAATGGAGCGTTTATCAGGTCATTGAGATCCACCTTTGTCCAAGATCCAAAATCTTTCATCTTCTTATAGTACTCAGTAGTCCCGGACTTACGTTTAACCCACCACATTTTCTTTTAAGCATTAAAAACACATGACACAACTCCAGAGTGATCACCATATTTATCTGAAAATTCCTTTTGAAAGGTGACAACGAACCTATCTGGATGATCGGATGATTCAACATTTTGATTAGAGTTCTTCTTCATGAGAAGCCTTTTCTGAATGCAATCCGATTTATCTTTTGACATTGGAGGAGCAGACATATATTGTTTCAGCGTCTCAGATTCATCTATGTTGACAGTTGGATGACCGCTGGAACTGCTACCTTGATTCACGTTGGGCGTCTTTGAAGTTACATCATGACTGCTCTTGAATTCTTTTCCAAACTTCTGAACAAGATTTTTTTTGGAGGTCTAGTTATATTGCAGTTAATTCTCCCATACTAGACTGAAGCTCTTTAATCTTGGAATATTTATCAATGTTACTAGCTTCCAGTTGTTGAATGCGTACATCTTTAACTACAGATTCTTGTTCGATTTGAAAGACTCGACGTTGAAGAGCTTGTACATAAACGGAAGCATACTCAAGCACAACTCCCTTACCTTTTTTCAGTAGATATTTTTCTTGCATGTCAAGAATCTGAGCAATCTTATCAGAAACACCAGAACTTGACCGACCCTGATTGGCTGGGCCAGATGATCCAGAGGGAGCATCAGTGTATGGAATATAGGCCTCATCAGTGTGTGGAATGTCTGCCTCAAAATCGAACTCACGAGCAATGTCATCAAAAAATTTATCTTGAGTATGAGGTTCAGTTGCGGATGGACTGGGATGAACATGAGTCTCAGGAGCATTCAATTCAAGCTGATGTGATTCTTGTTGTGGGCTTGTTGTTGTTGACGGTGTTGTTGTTTCATCTTCATCGACCAGCACGCCATGTCTCGGATCTTTCTTTCTTCGTTTACGTTGAATGAGATCGGCGGCTGGTTCCTCGGGGATATCTTCATTTACAACAGCTGCTTGAGGAGGCTTCATTGCAGTTGACTGTAGTAATTCTCTCCAAATCCTTTAGTTTCTCAGCAGTCGGAGTACTAACTGTGTCACGATGTTCAGTCTCTTCATCTTCATCGTCAGAAATCTCAAGTGCAGCAACACGCCTTTGAGTTGGCGCTACATGTTCTTCAGCCACTTGAGCTATAACAGGGACAACTTCTATTTTGGCAAACCTGCCAAATTTAACCAAAGCATGAAGGCCCTGATAAACAATTTTTGATCCTTTCCCGGATTGCTTCGTTAACCCAAAAGTGTTGGGTCCCATCGACTTCATATCTAATGTTTCAATAGATTTTACAATGTCAGTGTAATGTGAGTCAAAAATCATTTGTAAAAGTCGAGGATACATGAGAAACATATCTTTCTTCTTTCCTTTCAAGTTGCTCATCATCTCATCGAAAACAAACATGAAATAGTTGTAATTCCAATCCATGATCAGGGCAACTATGGCCGACATCTGAGCGTGGCTTATTTCATCGAAACCTCCCTTTCTTCTCGACACACATGAGAAGAACGTGTGTATCAAGAATCACCAGTACGGGTGAAACAGTTTCTTGATTGCCGGAGGATAGGTTCCCTCGTAACCCATTCTTGTAAGCACCTCGGAAATAGCGGCAGTCGTGTATTCCGTTAGGTAATCAGGTTGATTCCCAAATAAAATAACTTCCTGTATAATGGCCTCTGTGATGACGATCGGCTTCTTTTGTACTTTGGAGTCTATAGACACAACTCCACCTGGGCCTCGCTGGTTGATTGAAGCATTGTTCCAAAAATCTGTGATTGTTTTCTTGTAGATAACAAGATTTTCTAGAAATGCATGAGAATTTCTGCAAGTATTGAGGCCAACTATCATGGAATTGAACTCTTTGTGTGCTGGAGGGGGATCAAACAAATGTACAGCTATATTTTGAGTGTCAACAAACTTTAAATGAGCATGAACAGCCATTTCTACAACAAACGAGTCAGGTTTGTAAATATTTACGTGACTTGAGTAACAGTCATAAGCATGAAGTCACAATTTTCAAATTATAAAACATGACGGGCCAATTATGACAAAACCATATTAGGTGGACCATAACTTAAAACAGTAACAACATTAAAATAGATTTCTGTCCAGGAATGAATTTTCTGTTCAGAGTAGATCTCGGTCAAATAAAATGGTTTTCGGTCAAGGGAATCTGTTCTCTGTCAAAATTAACCGAGAACGTGAGTTCTCGGTCAAATCCAGGAGATCTCGATCAACGAAAGTCAAACGGGAACTCTTTGATCACTCAAGGGTTTTCGGTCTAATTGTCTGGTGACAGAGAACTCTTTGAGTTCTTCCTCGTGAATCATGTATCTTCTCCAAAAGAACTAAAAACCTCCATGGATAAAAGGATATCCAACTAATTTTAAAAACCTCAACCATGGCATAATCAAAACGAATGCCCAATATAATGTGAGTTCATTATATGAATCGTCAAACAAGGACCCGAACAATCATCTATATCACATCTCATTCAAACTCATGTAGTATCAAAAACATCACCCGTTGATCCCCTACCTGTTATCAAACGAAGAGCAATCAACACACAAATCACACTCTCAGACTCTTGATGATTAGCCGGAGGGTATAGAGTTTTCGGCCAGGGAATTATTGAAGAGAAGATATTTTTCTTTTTGAAAATAATGAAAATAATAGGGTTTTGTGGCCTTTTATATCCCAAAGAATTGTGGACCGAGAACCCTTATGAGCCCAACCAGACGAGCCCAAACTAGAATTTTTAGCCCAAAACCAAGTTATTAAACAAACCGAAAACAAACTTAAGTCCAAGCCAAATTAATCATAATAAAAACAACCCAGTTTGAACACACGTTTCGGGGAGAGTAGTTTCGAGATAAAACAAATCGAACAAAAAATATAAAGATAAATGAAAATTACAAAATAATATACAATTAACATGAAATGCCAACCCTTTTGAATTTGGTAAATTTGGGATCAAATTTCAGTTTTTAATGAAACACCGCCTTTTGTGAAAAGATCTGAACATTAAATCATATTTTTTAAGATGTTGTCACAAGGATTCATGTTCAGCGTTATTATGACATAAAAAAGCAGGTTGATAGCAGGTATAACAAACTTAGCATGATTTTCAATGCACCGGTGATATTAGTTAGGTTCAGTTCGGCATAAAGCTTAGATGGACATCACTTATGGACCTGTGATGCCTCCTATATCTTTTGAAGGCGTATTTGGTTTTTCCCAGATCACCCCAATTTGACTTCAACCCCTAGTGCATGATCAAAATTTTAAGCATCAAAACATAGGACCTTAAGCCTATTGAAGGATAACAACAAGGATTATATACATACTTACAATTTTTTTTATTAATGACATAATAGTAACAATAAAAAATGGCTGTAAGTCCCGAATCTGGATCACTACAGTAAGATAACACAATATTTTTGGTGACCAAGACACTAACGGGTATGTGTATGACTGGGTAATCACTTTTCTGCCTATCATCCGGAGAGATATATATGGAGACATGCACATTTCTTCAAAATGACTCTCCATAGTAAGTTTAGCATATTTAGTTTGTAGCACCTCAACTTTTATGCATTTTGGAAAGCTACCATACAAATCAATGACTGTTCTAGAGACTTTTAAGGTTGATAACTTCACCCATTAGGCACACAAAAGACAATTTATCTATCATTTTTCAAAGGTTGGATCAATTTTCATTTGAATATATTTGAAGCTTCTAAAAGCTGTTAACTGAATAAACATATCATTTCCCAGAGATTTACATTAGACATACATGTTGTAAAATCTCAAGTGCAGCAACACGCCTTTGAGTTGGCGCTACATGTTCTTCAGCCACTTGAGCTATAACAGGGACAACTTCTGTTTTGGCAAACCTGCCAAATTTAACCAAAGCATGAAGGACCTGATAAACAATCTTTGATCCTTTCCCGGATTGCTTCGTTAGTTCAAAAGTGTTGGGTCCCATCGACTTCATATCTAATGTTTCAATAGATTTTACAATGTCAGTGTAATGTGAGTCAAAAATCATTTGTAAAAATCGAGGATATATGAGAAACATCTCTTTCTTCTTTCCTTTCAAGTTGTTCATCATCTCATCGAAAACAAACTTGAAATAGTTGTAATTCCAATCCATGATCAGGGCAACTATGGCCGACATCAGAGCGTGGCTTATTTCATCGAAACCTCCCTTTCATCCCGACACACATGAGAAGAACGTGTGTATCAAGAATCACCAGTACGGGTGAAACAATTTCTTGATTGCCGGAGGATAGGTTCCCTCATAACCCATTCTTGTAAACACCTCGGATATAGCGACAGTCGTGTATTCCGTTAGGTAATCAGGTTGATTCCAAAATAAAAGAACTTCCCGTATAATGGCCTATGTGATGATGACCGGCTTCTTTTGTACTTTGGCGTCTATAGACACAACTCCACCTGGGCCTCGCTGGTTGATTGAAACATTGTTCCAAAAATCTGTGATTATTTTCTTGCAGACAACAAGATTTTCTCGTAATGCATGAGAAATTCTGCAAATATTGAGGCCAACTATCATGGACTTGAACTCTTTGCGTGCTGGAGGGGGATCAAACAAATGTCCAGCTATATTGTGAGTGTCAACGAACTTTAAATGAGCTTGAGCAGCCATTTCTGCAACAAACGAGTCAAATTAGTAAATAATTACATGACTTAAGTAACAGACATAAGCATGAGGTCACAATTTTCAAATTATAAAACATGACGGGCCAATTATGACAAAACCATATTAGGTGGACCATAACTTAAAACAGTAACAACATTAAAATAGATTTCTGTCCAGGAATGAATTTTCTGTTCAGAGTAGATCTCGGTCAAATAAAATGGTTTTCGGTCAAGTGAATCTGTTCTCTGTCAAAATTAACCGAGAACGTGAGTTCTCGGTCAAATCCAGGAGATCTCGATCAACGAAAGTCAAACGGGAACTCTTTGATCACTCAAGGGTTTTCGGTCTAATAGTCTGGTGACAGAGAACTCTTTGAGTTCTTCCTCGTGAATCATGTATCTTCTCCAAAAGAACTAAAAACCTCCATGGATAAAAGGATATCCAACTAATTTTAAAAACCTCAACCATGGCATAATCAAAACGAATGCCCAATATAATGTGAGTTCATTATATGAATCGTCAAACAAGGACCCGAACAATCATCTATATCACATCTCATTCAAACTCATGTAGTATCAAAAACATCACCCGTTGATCCCCTACCTGTTATCAAACGAAGAGCAATCAACACACAAATCACACTCTCAGACTCTTGATGATTAGCCGGAGGGTATAGAGTTTTCGGCCAGGGAATTATTGAAGAGAAGATATTTTTCTTTTTGAAAATAATGAAAATAATAGGGTTTTGTGGCCTTTTATATCCCAAAGAATTGTGGACCGAGAACCCTTATGAGCCCAACCAGACGAGCCCAAACTAGAATTTTTAGCCCAAAACCAAGTTATTAAACAAACCGAAAACAAACTTAAGTCCAAGCCAAATTAACCATAATAAAAACAACCCAGTTTGAACACACGTTTCGGGGAGAGTAGTTTCGAGATAAAACAAATCGAACAAAAAATATAAAGATAAATGAAAATTACAAAATAATATACAATTAACATGAAATGCCAACCCTTTTGAATTTTGTAAATTTGGGATCAAATTTCAGTTTTTAATGAAACACCGCCTTTTGTGAAAAGATCTGAACATGAAATCATATTTTTTAAGATGTTGTCACAAGGATTCATGTTCAGCGTTATTATGACATAAAAAAGCAGGTTGATAGCAGGTATAACAAACTTAGCATGATTTTCAATGCACCGGTGATATTAGTTAGGTTCAGTTCGGCATAAAGCTTAGATGGACATCACTTATGGACCTGTGATGCCTCCTATCTCTTCTGAAGGCGTATTTGGTTTTCCCAGATCACCCCAATTTGACTTCAACCCCCTAGTGCATGATCAAAATTTTAAGAATCAAAACTTAGGACCTTAAGCCTATTGAAGGATAACAGCAAGGATTATATACATACTTACAATTTTTTTATTAATGACATAATAGTAACAATAACAAATAGCTGTAAGTCACGAATCTGGATCACTATAGTAAGATAGCGCAATATTTTTGGTGATCAAGACACTAACGGGCTTGTGTATGACTGGGTAATCACTTTTCTGCCTATCATCCAAAGAGATATATATGGAGACATGCGCATTTCTTCAAAATGACTCTCCATAGTAAGTTTAGCATATTTAGTTTATAGCACCTCAACTTTTACGCATCATGGAAAGCTACCATACAAATCAATGACTGTTCTAGAACCTTTTAAGCTTGATAACTTCACCCGTTAGGCACACAAAAAACAATTTATCTATCATTTTCCAAAGGTTGGATCAACTTTCATTTGAAAATATTTGAAGCTTCTAAAAGCTGTTAACTGAATAATCATATCATTTCTCAGAGAGTTACATAAGACATACATGTTAAGAACTCAGTCACCCCGGTCACTCTTCAGTTTTCAGGTAAATGGCTATCCCGTATGACCACAAGTAATTAACAGGACCAAACACATATGAAGATACATGTCCTTCCAACTCAGAGTTACCGACATAATTTTAAGTGAAAGAACTCAGAACACGAAAACACATCACAGACGCCCCAGATGCTTTCAGTCTTTAGATAAATGGCTATCCTGTGAATCTCCGAGTAGATCACCGGACCAAACATATACAGGTATATGTTCTTCAAACTTGAGCAACCGACATAATTTTAAGCGAGAGTGAATCTTGAAAAAACGTAATCAAAACTTTTGAATTTTTTAGTTTTTTTTTTTAATTT
Source organism: Bidens hawaiensis (assembly GCF_021521415.1). Taxonomy (NCBI): domain Eukaryota; kingdom Viridiplantae; phylum Streptophyta; class Magnoliopsida; order Asterales; family Asteraceae; genus Bidens; species Bidens hawaiensis. The sequence goes on from NW_027495006.1 coordinate 184,388, forward strand.
TTTAATAAAAATAAACACACACACACACACACACACACACTCTTTTTGAATTTTTTTTAATTTTCGTCCCCTAAATTTGTTCAAGCTTACAAAACATGTACAAATTTATTCTCAAAAAGACTCAATCCCCGAATCGAAGCATTTTAAGAAAACTCACAAGAACATTAAATTTGGTTGTTCCGACCGGTATTGTAAATAAGTCCGCCACATTGTTATCAGTGTGAACTTGTTCAAGGGGAATCAATTTTCGGTCGTAACAGTCACGAATAAAATGAATTTCGATATCGATGTGATTGGTTTTAGAGTGTTGAACCGGTTTCTTAACCATTGCAATGGTGGCATCATTATCACAGAAAATAGGGGTGTCAAGAAATTCCAAACCGTAATCCAGCAGTTGGTTTTGCATCCAGATAACCTGTGAGCAGCAAGCTGACGCAACAACATACTCCACCTCGGCAGTCGAAGTGGACACTGTTTGTTGTTTCTTACACTGCCATGAAATGAGACGATCTCCTAAAAACTGGCATTCGGTAGATGTGGATTTCCTGTCAATGTCATCTCCACCATAGTTACTGTCAGCAAAAGCATAAAGATCAAATTCTGAGTTTTTGGGATACCAAAGACCTAACTTCGATTGTCTCTTCAAATATCTAAAAATACGTTTAACAGTAATTAATTGAGAGAGTTTAGGATTAGCCTGGAAACGAGCACATTGGCAGACTGCAAACATGATGTCAGGATGACTAGCGGTGAGATACATCAGGGATCCGATCATCGATCGATAGTAAGTTTGATCTACAGGACTCCCTTGCGTATCAGATGTCAGAAGTGGTCTCTCTGCCATAGGAGTGGTGACACTCTAAGAATCCTGAAACTCAAATTTTGCAAGCATATCTTCAACATATTTCTCATGATGTAGCAAAATTCCCGTCGAGCTCTGACGAACCTGTAACCCCAAAAATGTTGTCATATCTCCCAACGAGCTCATCTGAAATATTTTCTTCATTACTCCTTTAAATTCTGCACACAGCTCAGCACTGGTGGATCCAAAAATAATACCATCCACATAGATTTGGGCTAGATTCAAATCTTTTTCGACAGTTTTAAGGAACAAGGTTTGATCAATGGTCCCTCGCTTGTAGCCATGATCCAGAAGATGTGTTATCATCGTAGCATACCATGCCCGAGGAGCCTGATGAAGCCCATACAGTGTCTTGTCTAACCTGTAGACGTGATTTGGTTTCTTGGAATCAACGAAATCCGGTGGCTGATCCATGTAGATCTCTTCTTTGTTTTCACCGTACAAAAACACGGTCTTCATATGTCACACCCCGACTAGGTAGTTGCGGAAGCGTAATACGGGAATGTAACAGATAACACTGGTATCAACAACATTGTTTATAAAGAAATTCATAAACTAATTTACATCATAATACATGGGTTGGTACTAAGTTTACAAACTAGATGAGAAAAACACATAACCGGTTTACGAGCTTCTTATACAGTATTATATCAGCGTCTATTCACAGCTATTCAACTTTCTTCCTAACACCAAGCATGTAAGCAAATCATTCCACTTTTGCTTTACCTGAAAAGCATGTTAAAACGGGTCAACTACGTCTAGTTGGTGAGTTTCAAGTTTCACGAGTATCAATGAAATCAGTTCACGAGTTCGTAAAGTTTACAGTGTGTATGTATATATGTCTGTGTATGATGCATTATACTAAGCCACAAGTGGAACCGAAACGAGCTATACTGCATGGCCTCTCCTGCCCATGCGCTCCCGTTGGCATTTAACAGCCATTTTGCCCCAAGTATCTACTATGTCTAACACCACATAGCAGTATGTAAATATATAATGACAATGTGCAACTGGTTTTACATATGTTCCGGCTTACCCCACCGGCTCTGTCACAGTTGGGTTTGTCAAACCGATAGTACTATCCACACGTCACCGGCACGAAGTTAATCACTTGTGTTTGTGGGGACTTGTCAAGTGTTAGTACTTAGATAATCCACATCATCACACGTTTTCAAGTATATCAGTATATGTAAACATGCTTTTCACCCCAAAAGCTCGTAAAACAGTTTAGAAAGTGGGGGTCGTGAAACTCACCTTATCGTAGTTCGCACAGAAATCACGTATCAATAAGTCAGATGCCTCGTTTATAGCCTGATTCCTATAGACGGTATCGTATCGTTATTACTAGTACAGTGTTCAAGCTAAGTCGGGCTGTATAGATAATCTGGGTATAGCTGTTAGGCCCAGAACATGACCCTAGTCTTAGATTGTGACGTTGTATACTATGAAATGTTTAAAACTGGATTTGGCTCAGTTTCACCGTTTTCCGAGCCTAGCTCAGTTGATCGTTTATACGTTTCGGGATTAGGTAAGATCACATAAAACTTAAGTAAATATATTGATTGATAAAATAATTTGATTTATGAAAGAATTTTAAAGTTTCGGTGTCTGGTTTGATTGCAGGGTTCGTTTCCGTTTTTACACGGGTTTGATTATACAAAAAGCGCACAATCCACCCGAATTGTCCGGAATTCTCGTAAAAAGTTCGTTTTTAGTAATATTATTCAAAAATATGATATTTGACTACTTTTGACATTTTGACATACCAGTCAGTCCGTTAAACACAAAACTGCCGGTTTCGTTAAAACAATTATAATTTATATCTTTGATTAATCATAACTAAATATGTACTTATATATAAATTATGTAAATTTTTGTAAAAATACATTAAGACATGGAGAATTTTATAAAAATATTTTCAGAAATTTTATGATTATTTATTTATTTATAAAAATTCATTTAATAGGTTATAATCGTGTAATAAATGGCCCGTTTATATCAAACGACCTCCGAAAAATCCGATAATTTTTACCAATGGCCTCAATGTCATTACATAGCCCCTGCAAAATTTCCAGAACCTAACTCTTTTGACAAAATGCCTTTTTGTGCGTTTTTCGGCTGTTAATATTCGGTTAAGCCATGATCGCACAAACCATACTTAGACATTTCCAATGATTCCCAAACTTTACCAGTGATCTTACCATCACATATTAAACTCCAAAACCAAGTTTCATAATTTTTCAATATGTTTAGCTATTTTTCCCAAATAAACGCTCATAAACGGGAATAAATTCACCAAATATTCTCCGTTTATCGAAAAATTACCAAATTTGAACAGGGACTCATTTATATGATCCCTAATGTCCCTGCAAGTTTTCACAAGCTAAAAACAAGCACGTCACAACCTAATACTAAACAGCCCCTAAACGAGTGTTACGGGTTTACCTTGTCGGTTTTCGATGAATTTTGCTAGTTTAAACGATTCTCCGGGTCTCGGGTTGCAAACTCAGTATATCTACATATCATATAACATCAAACCAAGCATAAATCCATGTAACAGCCTTGATAATTAGGGTTTCGGTTTTGGGTTCAAACCGAACTTTCTAACCGTAAAAACGTTGTATTCATGTTCTAATCCGTGTTTTTGACCAAAAAAAGTATATGTTCTTGGTTTGTAAACATGTTTTACATCAAAACTTAATTTTACTTGATTTTTAGGGTTTTTGGATGGTTAAACATGTTTAAAACTAACTAAAACATGTTTATATGTTAATTATATGAATCAAACTTGGTTAAATCTTTGTAAAATTTGATCTTACCTTAGGGTTTTGAAAGGGAGTTGAGAGAACAGGGGTTAGAGCTGCTTGGACTTCAAAATTCAGTATGTTGGAATGAATAACAAAAGCTTAAGGTTGAAGTTATGTTTTTAAACAATAATGTGATGTTTGGTGGGGGCTGGCCGATCGGAACTTCTTGGAGGCCCATAATGGGCTGTTTTGGCCCATTACTCCAATCACACAAGCCCAAACATGAGAAGCCCACTTCAAATTTAGTTCGGGTTCGGTTTTTCGCAAGAAAATTAATTCGGGTATGAGAAATAGCGCAAAAACGAGTGTTTTTCAGCTTATTTTTGTAAAATAAGAAAAACGTACTGACTCGTTGTAAAATTCCAAAATATTTTCACGGATTGCTTAGAACATGTCATATAAGTGTTTTATAAATCTTTTTCGGCTTAACGGATGCTACAATGCTTGTTTTGATATTAACGATTGCGTTTAAGCTTATAGCGTATCGATAAACGAAACCTTTTTCGTTTAAAGAGTTTTAAACGTACTGGAGCCTAAATATCAATATGTTAGCCTCTATAACATATATATAACTCGTATATGACCCCTCAGTATGTATACGGGTCATAATTAGTATCGGTCGGTTACTCGTTTAAGCACTACGAATTAACCGATTTATCGTTTACTTGTTACGTAATGAATATAGTGTACCTCGTTTTATCATGAATGTCACATTCTCCCCCCGTTAAGAAATTTCGTCCCCGAAATTTAATGTGTCATCGGTTTTCTAGGGAACAGGTGTGGGTATTTCTTTCGGAATTCGTCCTTTCGTTCCCAAGTATATTCGGGTCCTTGTTTTGAATTCCACCGAACTTTTACCAATGAAATTTTGTTGTGTCGTAACTGTTTGGTTTTCCCTTCTACAATTTCTACCGGTTCTTCTACGAAGTTGAGCTTTTCGTTGATCTGAACATCTTCCAGTGGTACTATTGTCGTTTCATCAGTCAAACACTTTTTCAGATTCGATACATGAAACACGTCGTGAATAGTGCTCAGTTCTAAGGGTAGTTTTAATCGGTAAGCTACGGGACCAATTTTTGCGACAATCTCAATAGGTCCGATGTATCTCGGAGCTAGTTTACCAGTCTTTCCAAATCTTATAACACCCTTCCATGGCGATACTTTTAAAAATACCTTATCACCTATTTCAAAAGATAACGGTTTTCTGCGAACATCGGCATAACTCTTTTGTCGGTCACGGGCAGCTTTCAATTTTTGTTTAACTTGGTGAATCTTATCAGTGGTTTCCTGAATTAAATCGGATCTTGAAATTTGAGTATCACCCACTTCTGTCCAACATAGTGGTGATCTACATTTTCGCCCGTATAGAGCTTCATAAGGTGCTGCTTGTATACTACTATGATAACTGTTATTGTAAGAGAATTCAATGAGCGGGAGGTGTTGATCCCAATTCCCTTTGAAGTCCAGTACACAAGCACGAAGTAAATCTTCTAAGGTTTGGATGGTTCGTTCGGATTGACCATCGGTTTGGGGATGGTAAGCTGTACTTAGGTCGATTCGGGTTCCCAAGGCTTCTTGTACTGCTTGCCAGAAACGTGAAGTAAAGTGACTGTCTCGATCGGAAATGATCGAAAGAGGTACTCCGTGTCGAGATACTATTTCATCAATGTAAATTTGAGCAAGTTTTTCGGTAGTGTAGTTGTTACGGATGGGAATAAAGTGTGCGGATTTGGTTAATCGGTCCACAATTACCCAAATTGCGTTGTGTCCTCGAGAGGTTTTAGGAAGGTGTGTCACAAAGTCCATGGTAATTTGTTCCCATTTCCATTGTGGGATTTCGGGTTGTTGTAACATTCCCGAAGGTTTTTGATATTCCGCCTTTACCCTTGCACATGTTGCACATTTACTTACATACACGGCTATATCCTTTTTCATACCAGGCCACCAGTAAAATTCTTTAACATCCTTATACATCTTATCAGTACCTGGATGAATAGAATATTTGGATTTGTGTGCTTCATCAAGAATCAACTTTCGGAGTTTATGAAGTGTTGGAATCCAGACCCGGTTTTTGTAATAATATACTTCATCAATTTTCTTCTCAAAATTCCTTTCATTTCCATGTAGTTCTTCTTTTTCTAGCTGATCTGCCTTCAAGGCCTCATCTTGTGCAACGCGAGCTTGTTCGGTTAGGCTACTTTGAACAATCATTCCGAGTGCTCGTACCCTTAATGGTTTGATTCTGTCTTTTCGGCTTAAAGCATCGGCTACTACGTTGGCCTTACCCGGATGGTATTTAATCTCACAATCATAATCATTTAACAGTTCTACCCATCTCCTTTGTCTCATGTTTAGCTCTTTCTGATCGAATATGTGTTGTAGGCTTTTGTGATCAGTATAGATGGTACATTTAGTGCCATACAAGTAATGTCTCCAAATCTTCAATGCAAAGATAACTGCTCCCAATTCCAAATCATGGGTCGTATAATTCTTTTCATGTACTTTTAGTTGTCGGGAAGCATATGCTATTACTTTCTTTCTTTGCATCAGTACGCATCCTAAACCTTTACGAGATGCGTCACAGTATACCACCAATTCATCAGTTCCATCTGGAAGGCTTAATATTGGAGCCTCACATAACTTCTGTTTTAACGTTTGGAAGGCCATTTCTTGTTCTTCTCCCCATTCATATGCTCGATCTTTTTGAGTTAGGAGGGTTAGAGGTTGTGCAATACTTGAAAAGTTTTCAATGAATCTTCTATAATACCCGGCTAGTCCTAAGAATTGACGAATTTCTCTTGCTGACTTAGGCACTTGCCAATTCTTAATGGCCTCAATTTTACTTGGGTCTACTTGGATTCCTTGATGGTTCACAATGTGTCCCAAAAACTGTACTTCCTGTAGCCAAAACTCACATTTGGACAACTTTGCGTATAACTTCTCTTGCCTCAATAATTTTAAGATTTCCCGCAAATGTTGTTCGTGTTCCTCCTTACTTCTTGAATATATCAAAATGTCATCGATAAACTCTATCACAAACTTGTCAAGGTAAGGTTTGCAAATTCGGTTCATGAGGTCCATAAACACTGCATGTGCGTTTGTCAACCCAAACGGCATAACCAAGAATTCATAGTGACCATACCGAGTTCGGAAAGCTGTTTTTGGTATGTCTTCTTCCTGAATTCTTACTTGATGATAACCAGATCTAAGATCAATTTTTGAAAAATACTTCGCACCTTGGAGTTGATCAAACAAGTCATCAATTCGAGGTAAGGGGTATCTATTCTTTACAGTCACTTTATTCAATTCCCGATAATCAATACACATTCGAAAACTCCCGTCTTTCTTCTTTACAAACAACACTGGTGCTCCCCACGGTGAGTAACTAGGGCGAATAAAACCCCTGTCCAGTAATTCTTGTAACTGGTTGGACAGTTCTTGCATTTCAGAAGGCGCAAGTCTATAAGGTGCCTTAGCAATGGGTGCTGCTCCCGGTATCAGGTCAATACGGAATTCAACCTGTCGGGTCGGTGGTAAACCAGGCAACTCATTGGGGAATACATCTGAATACTCGTGTACCACTGGGATGTCTTCCATTCGTTTTTCCTCAGGTTCCTTAACTGTTACACTCGCCAAGTATAAAGTACAACCTTGGCGTAAATATCTCAATGCCTTAAGTTGAGATATGAGAGGCAGTACCGTACCAGATTTCTCACCTTGAACAATCATGGCTTCATCATTCGAAAGAGGTATCCTAACGATCTTATCCTTACAGACAATTTCAGCTTTATACTTAGATAGCCAGTCCATACCGACTATAACATCGAAACTTCCCAATTCCACTGGAAGTAAATCAATAAGGAATGGGTGGTCGTTTAGGATAAGGGAACAGTCTCGGACTATTCGGTTAACAAGTATAGGCTTACCGTTAGCGAGTTCTATAGTATATGGTTTTGTTAGTTCACTAACCGGCATATTTTCTAAAGGTAAGAAATTAACAGATACGAAACTTCTATCGGCGCCCGTATCAAACAAAACTGAAGCATACTGACCCGAAACTAAGAATGTACCTGTCACCACATTCGGATCTTGACGCGCTTCACCCGGTCCTAATACAAACGCGCGTCCCTTAGCTGTGTTGGAGGTTGATGCTTGTGCTTGGTTCTGCCTTCTCACTGTACCCGGGTTCAAATTGGGGCAGTATCTCCGAAAGTGTTCCGTACTGCCACATTCATAGCAGGCACGGAGGTTCGTGGTAGGTGGGGTTTGTTGGTTGAGTTGTGGGTGGGTTGGTTGAGGTCGAGGGAGTTGAGTTGATTGCGGTGGACGGTTAACAGTGGTTGTGGGGGTTCTACAGTTGGGGGCATAGTGTCCCGTTCTTCCACACTTTTGACAAACGATCGGTTTGCAATCACCCACATGATGAAAGTTACATCTTCTGCACTTCGGTAACGTCCCTTTATAGGTCTCTTGTTTTACATTAGGACTGGTCATGGCATAACTTCGGGTATTCGGACGAGCCCGCTTGTTTTGAGGGTTTCCTTGCATTCTTGTCCCATAATCAGTTCGTTTTAAACTTGTTGTTTCACCTGGCATCCTTATCACTCCACTTCTTATCAGATCAAAAGTAACGACACCCGTTTGAGATACAGCACTTTCTAATGTCGGGTGGGCAACTGAATTCACTATACTTCTCACAGCAGGGGTCAGTCCCCAGATATAACGTTCAATTCGTTTCGCTTCCGGTGTAACTAACCATGGAACTAAGCGGGACAGTTCGTTAAAATGATTCGTGTATCCCACATGGTCTGCTCCTTTCATTTCCAGATTCCATAACTCGTGTTCCAACCTCTGAATCTCACTTTTAGGACAAAAATGCTCTAGCATGAGGATTTTTAATTCAGTCCATGACATACGATTAATAGCATCTTGTCCCCTTATTTGGACTACCGTGTTCCACCACATCAGCGCTTGGTCTAGAAACATACTGGTAGCATATTTGACCACGCGGTTCGGTGGACACTCACTGATATTAATTACTGATTCGGTCTTTTCTATCCATTTGACCAGTCCGCTAGGTCCTTCAATACCCTTAAACTCAATCGGTTTACATGATGTAAATTGTTTGTATGAGTACTCCTGACGCGGGGGTTCTCGGTTATTATTATTGTTATTATCGGTATTGGTCCGAGTATTATCATTATTAGTTGTGTTAACAACCGGTACAGGGTTCGGGTTCGGGATATTATCAGGGTGCACAACAGGTTCCGGGTTCCAGTGACATTCATAGTTGGGAGAGTGTTATTATTATTTATGACATTATCAGTATTCACCGGGGTAGTAACACCCGGGGCTACATTAGTGTCCGGCGGAGGTGTATTAACAGTGGCCGTGGTGGTGCTCGTAGGTTGATTAACAGTATTGCTAGCACGTATGCCTGCAGTGACTTGTGCTATAATTGTTGGTATCACTGCTTGTAGTTGACGAGCAATCATTGCGGCCACTTCCGCCTCAGACAAAGGGTTTGTTTTCTTCGGGGCCATTCTATAAAATAATCAATTATATAATAATCAATATCGTTTCACTATGATCAACACAACTTTACGATATTACACCTTCACAACACATAACTATGCCAAAGAAAACACGTTTGTATTAATTATAATCATTACTGTACATATGCATCCAAAATCAGCGCATAGGCTTAACCTGGTATAGGCCAGCGCTTGTATATGCGTATCAAAATTTGTCACCAAGTGACATGTAGACTTAACCCGATAAGGGCCAGTGCTTGAAATAGTACTAAACCACAAACAACTCCCAAGTCAGCCCAACATGCTGTAACAAAATGCTGCTTGGGATATCAAAAGACTATATACATAAGACTAGACTATTATGTCCTATCCATTCTTGGTAATATGAAGCCACAACCAAACAACAGCAGCCACTAGGGCCGCATTAACTGCTAAGCATACCCCCAGTAGTATCATCGCTCGATCCTGACGCCCGTTGCTGTGAGCACTGGATCTTTGCACAATTCTGATTTCTTGCTGCATGTATCGCATGTGATCTTGCATATCATATCTATGCAGGTTTAAGTTATTTATAGAATGTGAGTGGTCTACAAGCTAATCAGTTGCTAAACCAAACCATGCTGAATCAGAATGACGAGGTGGCTCGGGTACCGGGGCGGGTAAACCCCAAGTAGGAATAGGTATCTCGGTTACCTGGACACGCGATGTTTCTCCCCTATGGTACGTAGATCGAGGTGGGGAAAAGGTGTGCTCAGGTGGACGCACTGAAATGCGAGCAGTCTGACGGTTTCTAATAGTGGGTGGGGGTACTGGTGTATGCTGTACAGTTGGAGTAGGGGATCTGGGTGCTCTAACAGGTGAATGATAAGCACTAGTAACTCCCTGTCCTGCAACATTCCTAGGGGATTCCCTAGGGGGGTAGGTGTCACAACGGTAACCCGATAAGTCGGGTTGATCTGGGGGTACCTCGCGTGGAATTACCGCATCTGCACCTTCTTCTATTTCCTCTGGTTCCTCCTCAGTTTCTTCTTCCGGATCCTCCTCCTCCTCCTCAGGCCTTGTTGGTAGGGTAGTAGGTAAACGATCAGTAGATCTTGACATATTCCTGCACAATGGTTAGTAATAAGAATAATATCCTTCTATATTAATCATAGTAAGATACGTGCAGGTATTTATACACATAAGCACAAATAATCGTTTATATACACAAATATTTATCTATTATTATATTTTATACACATATGTTGCTGTTTTTACCTATTCGATTGTTTATCGACTTCTTCTCGAATTCCATCGTACAAACAAGTCCGTTATTACGTTCCGGACCATAATAACCCACTTGTCCCTTCGCGTTCATCACGAGAATCATTCGTGTATATTATTTAATATTATTTTATTCCCAGAGTTAATCGAGCCTACGGTTATCTTAGGGTATCCTAAGGGACATCCTAATTCTTTATAACCAATGGCTCTGATACCAACTTCTGTCACACCCCGACTAGGTAGTTGCGGAAGCGTAATACGGGAATGTAACAGATAACACTGGTATCAACAACATTGTTTATAAAGAAATTCATAAACTAATTTACATCATAATACATGGGTTGGTACTAAGTTTACAAACTAGATGAGAAAAACACATAACCGGTTTACGAGCTTCTTATACAGTATTATATCAGCGTCTATTCACAGCTATTCAACTTTCTTCCTAACACCAAGCATGTAAGCAAATCATTCCACTTTTGCTTTACCTGAAAAGCATGTTAAAACGGGTCAACTACGTCTAGTTGGTGAGTTTCAAGTTTCACGAGTATCAATGAAATCAGTTCACGAGTTCGTAAAGTTTACAGTGTGTATGTATATATGTCTGTGTATGATGCATTATACTAAGCCACAAGTGAAACCGAAACGAGCTATACTGCATGGCCTCTCCTGCCCATGCGCTCCCGTTGGCATTTAACAGCCATTTTGCCCCAAGTATGTACTATGTCTAACACCACATAACAGTATGTAAATATATAATGACAATGTGCAACTGGTTTTACATATGTTCCGGCTTACCCCACCGGCTCTGTCACAGTTGGGTTTGTCAAACCGATAGTACTATCCACACGTCACCGGCACGAAGTTAATCACTTGTGTTTGTGGGGACTTGTCAAGTGTTAGTACTTAGATAATCCACATCATCACACGTTTTCAAGTATATCAGTATATGTAAACATGCTTTTCACCCCAAAAGTTCGTAAAACAGTTTAGAAAGTGGGGGTCGTGAAACTCACCTTATCGTAGTTCGCACAGAAATCACGTATCAATAAGTCAGATGCCTCGTTTATAGCCTGATTCCTATAGACGGTATCGTATCGTTATTACTAGTACAGTGTTCAAGCTAAGTCGGGCTGTATAGATAATCTGGGTATAGCTGTTAGGCCCAGAACATGACCCTAGTCTTAGATTGTGACGTTGTATACTATGAAATGTTTAAAACTGGATTTGGCTCAGTTTCACCGTTTTCCGAGCCTAGCTCAGTTGATCGTTTATACGTTTCGGGATTAGGTAAGATCACATAAAACTTAAGTAAATATATTGATTGATAAAATAATTTGATTTATGAAAGAATTTTAAAGTTTCGGTGTCTGGTTTGATTGCAGGGTTCGTTTCCGTTTTTACACGGGTTTGATTATACAAAAAGCGCACAATCCACCCGAATTGTCCGGAATTCTCGTAAAAAGTTCGTTTTTAGTAATATTATTCAAAAATATGATATTTGACTACTTTTGACATTTTGACATACCAGTCAGTCCGTTAAACACAAAACTGCCGGTTTCGTTAAAACAATTATAATTTATATCTTTGATTAATCATAACTAAATATGTACTTATATATAAATTATGTAAATTTTTTTAAAAATACATTAAGACATGGAGAATTTTATAAAAATATTTTCAGAAATTTTATGATTATTTATTTATTTATAAAAATTCATTTAATAGGTTATAATCGTGTAATAAATGGCCCGTTTATATCAAACGACCTCCGAAAAATCCGATAATTTTTACCAATGGCTCAATGTCATTACATAGCCCCTGCAAAATTTCCAGAACCTAACTCTTTTGACAAAATGCCTTTTTGTGCGTTTTTCGGCTGTTAAAATTCGGTTAAGCCATGATCGCACAAACCATACTTAGACATTTCCAATGATTCCCAAACTTTACCAGTGATCTTAACATCACATATTAAACTCCAAAACCAAGTTTCATAATTTTTCAATATGTTTAGCTATTTTTCCCAAATAAACGCTCATAAACGGGAATAAATTCACCAAATATTCTCCGTTTATCGAAAAATTACCAAATTTGAACAGGGACTCATTTATATGATCCCTAATGTCCCTGCAAGTTTTCACAAGCTAACAACAAGCACGTCACAACCTAATACTAAACAGCCCCTAAACGAGTGTTACGGGTTTACCTTGTCGGTTTTCGATGAATTTTGCTAGTTTAAACGATTCTCCGGGTCTCGGGTTGCAAACTCAGTATATCTACATATCATATAACATCAAACCAAGCATAAATCATCCATGTAACAGCCTTGATAATTAGGGTTTCGGTTTTGGGTTCAAACCGAACTTTCTAACCGTAAAAACGTTGTATTCATGTTCTAATCCGTGTTTTTGACCAAAAAAAGTATATGTTCCTGGTTTGTAAACATGTTTTACATCAAAACTTAATTTTACTTGATTTTTAGGGTTTTTGGATGGTTAAACATGTTTAAAACTAACTAAAACATGTTTATATGTTAATTATATGAATCAAACTTGGTTAAATCTTTGCAAAATTTGATCTTACCTTAGGGTTTTGAAAGGGAGTTGAGAGAACAGGGGTTAGAGCTGCTTGGACTTCAAAATTCAGTATGTTGGAATGAATAACAAAAGCTTAAGGTTGAAGTTATGTTTTTAAACAATAATGTGATGTTTGGTGGGGGCTGGCCGATCGGAACTTCTTGGAGGCCCATAATGGGCTGTTTTGGCCCATTACTCCAATCACACAAGCCCAAACATGAGAAGCCCACTTCAAATTTAGTTCGGGTTCGGTTTTTCGCAAGAAAATTAATTCGGGTATGAGAAATAGCGCAAAAACGAGTGTTTTTCAGCTTATTTTTGTAAAATAAGAAAAACGTACTGACTCGTTGTAAAATTCCAAAATATTTTCACGGATTGCTTAGAACATGTCATATAAGTGTTTTATAAATCTTTTTCGGCTTAACGGATGCTACAATGCTTGTTTTGATATTAACGATTGCGTTTAAGCTTATAGCGTATCGATAAACGAAACCTTTTTCGTTTAAAGAGTTTTAAACGTACTGGAGCCTAAATATCAATATGTTAGCCTCTATAACATATATATAACTCGTATATGACCCCTCAGTATGTATACGGGTCATAATTAGTATCGGTCGGTTACTCGTTTAAGCACTACGAATTAACCGATTTATCGTTTACTTGTTACGTAATGAATATAGTGTACCTCGTTTTATCATGAATGTCACATCATATCCATCTGATAAACTGTGAACCCCATGAATGACGCATAAGACAGAAAAATTCTGATGGCCTCAAGTCTAGCCAGTGGAGCATAGACCTCAGTGTAATCTAACCCTTCAACTTGACGACAACCTCGAACTACCAACCGTGCCTTATTTCGAACAATAACTATGGTGTCATCTTGCTTAAGGTACATTCTGCTGGACATGGGTAGAATTTACATTGGAGGCAAGTTTTCAGAAATTTGTTGGCTTCCTCCAATACTGCAGGTGAGAGTTCTGCTCTGATGGAGGTACATATGAATATTATCCACTCGGGAAATGGGCAAGCAAATCAACGATCAAGGCTCGTAAGTCCATCGGTCTATACCGTTGTCCATGTACCAGTAGAAGATTCGGCGACGTTCTGAACCCAGCTCACGTACCGCTTTAATAGGCGAACAGCCCAACCCTTGGAACATACTACACCCCCAGGTGGCGAATAGCTCACATCGAGGTTTCGAAAGACCCCTCTTGTATCAAGTGTTTTCTTTCCTTCCGGTAACTCAACCAATCTCCAAACTTTCAACTTATCAAACTGATTCAATTCTTCATGCATAACATCTACCCAACTTGGTTCTTAAAGTGCCATTTCTACCATCTTTGGCTCAATTTGAGATATGAAACTGGAAAACAAACACCTATTTATGTGTCATGTCTGACTTCTGGTTGACACACCTGATTCAAGATGACCTATGACATTCTCAATTGGATGATATTTCTGAATTCTCGATGGGACCAATTGATCGGAAACATCACCGGTAGAGTGCAAGTTTGACATATTTACATCAACATCGATAAGAGGGTTCTTCCATCCAGAAGTCATTGTACTATGTGAGTACGAGGTGCTAGCGACATACTCATTTGGAATGACATCGGGAATTAGTGTGCTCCAGAAAATTTGACGAATAGGACTCTCCCCCTCAACAATTGAAGTACTTTCTGATGGAGTTGGTGAGGACGTTGGTGTTGTGACCGTTTTTGGTTGATTGACAGGAATGGACAGGGTGACATCGATTGGTTCGTTAGATCATCATTCAGAACTGAAGATATGTTAGATACGGCATGTTGATCTTCTTTCTCAGTGTCTACGGAAGCATCACCTAAGACGTTTGAGTGGGTGACTGGAAACACGTTGAACGAGAACAGAAGTTGACCGAGAACCCAGAATAATGAGCGAGAACTGAAAAAGTTGACCGAGAACACTGATTCTTGACCGATAACTACCAATCTTTTACCGAGAACTAGTATTAGGGTTAACATAGAACTAGTTTTAGCCGAGAACCCCTAAATGAAGCCAAAAACACAACACTTGATTTATACCGAGAACCCTGGAATCTTTCAGATTTTGACTGTAACAAACTACCGAGAATTATAGAGTTTGATTTGTTTCCAAACCAAAAACCAATCTTTCACCAAAATAAACCTTTCTCTTCTCTGAACAACAGATCGCAGAAAAATACAACCAAAACGCCAAGAAACTAAGATCTTGAATCCTTGATATCATAATAACGAGCCTGAATAGGTCTAAGGCTCTGATACCAATTGTAAGGTCCAAGACGGATCCTTTAATATGATATCAATGGATCTTGATGTTGGTGCGGAAATCCAACATAAGACGATTCAAGAACATAGAATAAAACATGTAAGAACACACGGGAATGCTTCAAAACACACATTATATTCAACGTCGGGGGCTTAAGCACAATAAAATACTCGTTCACTATATCACGGTGAACGACCAAAAAACGCAATCAACAACCAACCAAAAACCCTATACAAGTTCACTATATATAGGGTAACCAACTAATTAGCCCAACAATAGCCCAAAGCCCACCGAGATCCATAAGGATCTCGGTTTACATATGTAGCCCAACATTAACCTTAACTAAGTACAAACCATTAAGTCTAGGCCCAATAGAGTAGTTCTACATATCCAATTAACACATTTCTCACTCAATCTTCCCAAGATGGATCATCTCCCTTCATTAAACCAAATGTGTTATTCATGGCATCTGGTTCAAATACTAATTCTTGTGGTTCAAGTGGAGCTAGTAATGTTCTTACTCAATCACCAAGTGTAAACATGAAAGAGGCTGACCAGAATTTTGCATTTCTTTGTGCATTCATAACCTCATATGAAAATCTTGTGGGTAGCAAAATTTCTACGAGTGATATGACGGATGAAGACTACGATCAGATTGATCATGATGACCTAGAGTTGATGGATCTGAAACGGAACATGGTTATGATCGTACGAAAAGTGAAGAAATTCATGAAACGAACTGGTAAAGATTTAACGTCATTAAACATGAGGGTTGGCTTCGACAAGTTGAAATGAAAATGCTACAATTTCCAAGAGTTTGGTCACTTTGCTAAGGAATGTTATATGACAAAGAAGGAATACAATGGTCCCCGTTCTCAAGACAGAAGGTCGGGAAAGAAATTTACCGACACAACATAAAAGCTTATGGGGGAGATTCTTCGAAGGTTGTGGGTAGTCAAGCTCTAATGACATTTAAAGGGATTGATTGGAATCAATGACTGTTGGCAATTGAAGTCAAGCTAATCTTGCACGGTTTGATCAAGCTGAGGAGTTTCAAGCTAATCTTGCAATGTTTGAGAAAATTGAGAATTTTGAAGACGCTAGTGGGGAAGGATTGACTTCTGAAAACAAATCAGAAACAGAATCAGATTCTGATGACTCCTGCAACATGCAACCGACTTCGTTTGTATGCATGGCTAAGATTGACGAGATTTGTCTCACTTCCAACTCTAGTGTGACTGATAATTTATATGAAACTGTTATATGTGCTATTTGTTTGGAATCTAAGTCAAAATACGACTTGGTTCAAGCTCATAAGGAATCATTGATGAAAGAACTGGCTTCAGTTAAAGATAACTATAGACAATATTTGGAGTCTTAAAAGAAATCTAAAGATAAAATTGATGGATTGTCTGTTAGTAATTATGATATGAAAGTAGAACTTTCAGTTAAAATAACCATGTATGAGATATAGTTTCAAGAAAATCTCAAACAAAGAACAAAAATAACTGCACTTGAAAATGATGTTCTAGAGTTGAAGAGTAACTTAGACAAATTTAGAAATTCATTCTTTTTGTTGAATGAAATAATTGAAGTATCTGGTAAACAAAAGGGTTAAAAATTAGTCTAGGATTTGTTGAAGTTCCTCCATCGTTTCATGATGACTATTCCCAAAATCCATTTGCCGGAAAAGACGAAATTGTTAATGAACATCATGAGGAGAAACTGACTCAAAGTGAAACAGAAAAAGTGACTGCTCAAACTTCAAATCAATAACAACATATTCAAAGCAACAAGGTCTTGTTGAGAATATAGTCATTGAGAAGGTAGTTGAACCTGAAATTGTACACAAAAACTAGAATTTCGTTTTAAAGAGCAAGCATTTGTCAAGAGAAGGTAGTCTTTCAAAATGAAACTTTCTAAATTGCTGAATCTTGAGCAAGCATTTGCTATGTATAAGTTGTGAAACACGACAAATCCTTTAATTAAGGCTAGACAATTGTTAAACTCAATTGTTAAGAAAGTTCAATTCGTTAACTCAACTAGAACTGACACCTTGCAAATTCTGGCTGTTCAAACTTGTATTTTTATATGAAAAAGAAATATGTCACGTTTGATGATTTACATAAAGCACATGCTTCAGGAATTTCTCATCACTCAGTTCCATAAGCTCCTGTCAAACCACAACATTCGTTTGTGGATACACGAACATGCTACTTGTGTGGTGAACAAGGACATGTGATCAGGAATTGTGGACTGCGAAGATCTAAGAATGTCTCATCAGTTAACAAGGAACAACCAAAAAGGTTCTCGTTGTTAAGGAAATTCTAAAGAGACCAATGTCACAGGACGATGAGACTCATATTTTGTTTGACGATGTGAATCCACGTAAGTTGGTTCATTTTGAAGAGAACAATTCTAAGTTAAAGGCTAAATCATTTGTTCCCACACAACCGATTTGCAAAAATGATAATACAAATGTGGTTCAAGCTGCATATCTAAGACAAAAGTCTAAGAGACCAGTGACATATTCACAAGCATCTAAATCACAGTTGGATGCTCACAATGTTAAAACATCTATTGAAACACAAGAGGTGCCCAAGACTGATTCATGGGTTGCCTTTTTGGTCTAATCTTTTTTCTTTGATGTGCAGAGTTTATCCAAGACTATATCTGGTGAAAATTGGATTATGGATAGTGGATGCTCTCATCATATTACCGGCAATATCGACCTACTAACCAACGTCAAGAATATTCAAGGGGGTTAGCTTTCGCGGGTAATTCTGGGGGAATGATTACGAAAGAATGTATGTTTCAAATGGTAGTATTACATTCGAGAAAGTAAATTATTATGACAAGGTGGATCACAATTTGCTGAGCGTTTCACAAATTTGTGACAGGATATACACCACCGTATTTACTGACAAGGAGTACATAATACTTAAACCAGGTTATGTCATTCCTGAAGACATGGTTGTTATGCGGTCTCCTCGGTAAGAAGACATTTATATGCTTAATATGAGTACTAAAGGATCAACTTCTACATCTGTTGAAACATGTTTCATCTCTAAGGCAACTTAGAAGGACTCGATTATGTGGCACAGGCGTATGGGTCACATTCATGTTAGAAAGATGAACTATCTGATGGAAAATGATTTGGTGGATGGGGTTTCCCTGAAGCACTTCAAGTTGACTGGCCACTATGTTGCATGCAAGAAGGGTAAACAGAAGAAAAAGTCGCACCCATCTAATTTAATAAATTCCATTGATCCTCCATTGGAACGACTTCATATGGATTTGTTTTGTCTTGTAAATCATGCGAGTATATTGCTGGGGACTGGTACTGTTTAGTTGTCACTGATGACTATTCAAGGTATTCTTGGGTGTTATTTATGAGTTCTAAAGATCAGACACCAGTTCTTGTTCAAAATCTAATCACGAAGATCAAATCACTATACAAACATAAGGTGAGACGTATTCAGAGTGAAATTGGTACGAAGTTCAAAATACTATATTGGACTTCTTTTGTATTAAAAAAGGAATCCATCGAGAATATAGTGCTCCATATGTACCTCAACATAATGGTGTTGCCGAACAGAAGAACCGAACACTGATTGAAGCAGCGAGAACAATGCTTGCATATTTAAAGCTTCATGTCCAGTTTTGGAATGAGGCGGTGAACACTTTTTGCTACATGCTCAATCGTGTTCTGACTGTGAAGAAGCTACAAAAGACGAGTTATGAGCTTCTTAAAAATCGTAAGCCTAATTTAAAGTTTTTGGAACGTTTCGGGTGTCCTTGTACGATGTTGAAAAGAAATGCGGGAAAATTCAAAGAAAAGGCTATTGAAGTCTACTTCTGGGGCTACGCATCACCTAAGAAGCGTGTTTTTAACTTCACTTCGGGTTGTGTTGAAGAGTGGTACCATGTAGATTTCCAACGATACACAACACCTCCTGCCGGCAAGGGTCCTGATCGGATGTTTGATTATGAGATTTTATTTAATTCGTTCACTCCCATAGTTAATCAACCTGACGAAGACCTGGTGCGTGCTTATTTAGAAGATCAACTATTTTCCACACCAAGGTCTTCAACTTCTAATTATGATGATGTAGCACAAGATGATCCTTCCTGACACATCTGATGTCATTTCTATTTCATTGGATGATGATCATTTTGTTGATTCTTCTTCAGTTCCATTTCATGATATTCATGAGGTTGGGGAATCATCTCATGATGCTTAACAGAATCTCATTAATTTAACGATAATGTTGTTGTGCCTGAGAATCCGACACTTCGGATTCACATGTATCTCCTCAAGACGACATCATTAGTGATCTTGATGTTGGTGTTCAGACACATCATCAGATTACAAGTTCAAATGAGTCTAACGTATTATGTGCAAATGCCGATATGCATTCATCAGGAATTCCGCAAAATACGCCTGCTTTCTTTCTGAAATTGAACCTAAGAGTGTTCGTATGTCGCTTGAAATTTCGTCTAGGGTAGAAACTATGAAAGAAGAGTTGCAACAGTTTAGTCGACTGTGTTTTTGTGATCTCATTGACAAGCTTAATAGAGTTAAGAATCCTATTCCAACAGAATGGGTATTTAACTGCAAAAATGATTATCATGGGGTCATCGTTAAGAATAAAGCACGTTTGGTTGTGCAAGGATTTCACCAGAAAGAAGGCATAGACTACACAGAAGTATATGATCATGTTGCAAGACTGGAGGCTATATGAATCTTTTTGGCCTATGCAGCTTTCAAGAATATTAAACTTTATCAAATGGACATCAAGAGTGTTTTTCTCAATGGGGAACTTCTTTAAGAGTTGTTCGTGAAACAGCCTCCTTGTTTTGAGAAGTCAGTGCAGACAAAATTCGAGTTGAGCTCGACGGGAGAGATTAATTTCTTCTTAGGGATGCAAATTCATCTGTCTGACGCCGGAATTTTCATTCATCAGAAGATTTAGATGAACGACATCTTGTGGCGATTCAAGATAACTACCTGAAAAGTCCCTTCGACGCCTCTTCCCGTGGGTCACAATTTGTCACCGGATGAATTGGAGGATACCGTTGATCCTAACCTATATCGAAATATGATAGGTTCTTTAATATTTTTGTTTTTGGGGGAGACAAAGAGAAGAACACAAAAATATTGTGTCTTTTGTTTGTATAGAGAAAACCAAAAACATTCGAATATTTAAAAAATAAAAAAACATTAAAAACTGTTCCTCAAAATGACTTTTAAAGGAAAAAGAGAAGATGATAGTAAAATGATCATCTAGTCCAATATCCATAAATAAATAAGCTAAAAAGACTATGTGGTTACTTGCATTGGTGCATTGGTAGGTCTTAAACAAACTATTAGGGTAAAGTATGTAATAGCCTGTCATACTCAAGCCTTACATCTGTTTGATCACCAAAAACAATTTTCTAAATAAAATGCATCTAGTTTATGGTTAATACTTCAATGGTGTATGGTCTTATGGCCTCAAATCTTGTATTGATGGGATGCATCCGGTTTCTGACACTGTGGGTCTTTATGCGGTTTTATCTAGGTATTCATAATCTGAATATTTCAATAGCTTTTAGAGCAACCCAAAGTCAATAAACTTGATCACTGCTGTACTTTGTACAAAATCATTACTGACTTGATCAAAATCCGTTGTGAGTCTGTAACATACCGATTCCCGTTCGGTTAATAAAATAATAATACGAGTTATTATGAGTTGGGCTAGTTTTGGGTCAAATAAAAATGGATAATGGACTTGGATTAATATGGAAAGAAGAAAGACCATGGGCTTAAGCCCACGACCCATAATATATAAACCACAATTACTCCAAAATCCATTTATTCCATCCATTCCATACACCATCCAAAACACACACTTAAGCTCTCCCTCATACTTCTCTCTTTCTCTAACCAAAATCAAGAAGAAGAACCGATCCCGACCTGAGGTAATGATAGTATGATATGGTATGGATCCAAACCCACAAGATCTAGTCACGAAACGACGAACCGACATCTTAAACCGTTAAAGTCACGAGATATGGATGGATTCGAGTATGAACCGGTCAAAATATGAGCTTTGGTGTCACCCTAGCTCAAATCTGGATCAAACGGGACGAAAAACGGTACGAAAATACGCTTTTCCGACCACCGCCCATTTTTCCGTCACAGCGGCGCCGGAAAGGCGGCGTACGAGAATAAGGGAATCTCAGAGAATGTGTTTGACATTCTTTGACCTAACCCTAAATTGTTAACGGAATAATAACAAATTAATAAGCAATTCGTTATGCGCATTCGTTAAGACAAAATAACGAATTAGCAGCAGTTCCTTAAGCCATTCGTTAAGTAATTCGTTAACGGTGAACTGACGAAAGAAACCCCAGTTCTTTATAAAAGCCAGTTTGTTATAAAGGCCAGTTTGTTATAAAGACCAGTTCGTTATAAAGGTCCATTCGTTAAGAAATAACGAACGAGTCCATTCGTTATGAAAGAACACATTCGTTAAGAAACAACGAAGGAGTCCATTCATTAAAAGACTTGATGACGAACTGGATGACGAACTAAAGTTTGAAGGAATGACAGAAAGGTCCTTGGACTTAAGATAAAATTGATTAATTACAAAGAATCCTTCGAACTTTATGAGTTAGCAAATAAAATAATATTTAAGAATTCTAATGAAAAATGTGTTAAGACAGTTCGACCCCAGCCAGGGGCTCTGCCCCTTGGACCCTGTTAGGGGCTTCCGCCCCTAGAACCCCGTTGCCAGGAGAGCTACCCCCGGACCCCGTTCGTCGAGGGTTATAATAAACTAGAAATACAACTTGGGTAGTAATAGTTAATTGATACGTGTAATTGTTGTACAGTTAGTCGCGCACAGCTAAAGAAATGAATAACCATTAATGGTGAATTTAACCGAGTTCTGGTGAGTTTCTAGCCCCACATCCTTGTTATGTTTTCGGGGTTGTGTGCATACTCAATGTGATCGTTGATACGCTTACCTTAATTGTTAAGCGTATGCTATAATGATTGATGTGATAGTATATATGAATTTCATGGATGAAGGTTTTTTGGTGCGTAAACGATCTTCGGATAGGGCACGTATCGACATGGAAAGTAATATGTAGTATGCCAAGTATGAAATATGTATCTATGAAAGTACGTATGAAATGAGTATGTACGAATGGACAATTATATAAAAAAGGCATGTGTGGTTATATGACGAACTGAAGGTATGGTTAGAAAAGGAACAGTCCCTAATAATAACGCCGAATGAAGGGAACCGACGTCAATAATATCGGCGAATGTAGGAAACCGACCCTAATAATATCGGAGAATATAGGAACCGACCCTGATAATATCGGCGAATGTAGGTAATCGACCCTAATAATATCGGCGAAGGTTATAGGGTGGAATGCTCTTTAAAACGTATTGTATGATTGAAATTATTTATGTATGTAAGTATGATGGAAAGAATGAAGGTACATATGTATGTAAGTATGTAAGGAATGATAGGAATATATGCATCTTCGGTTACTTATTTATGTAAGTATATGAATGTAATGTATGTTTCCTGATTAACTAGAACTCACTCAGCGTAGCTGACTTTCAGTATGCACGCAGGTTAATCGACTGAGACATCTGGCTTGAGGGAGACACATGGTAGGATTTTAAGAGGCTAGCATCTGAAGTTTTGTCATGATGTTTTGATATTATCATTTATGTTATGTTTTAAAAAGACAAGTTACCAATGTTTGTAATGAATGGTTGATTATTATTATTATTCCACGAAAGTTTTAATTAACTCAGATATTAGAACTATGTTTATGTATAAATTCAACGCTAAAGTAGGGCACCGGGATCAGGGTCTTACAAGTTGGTATCAGAGCATGAGTTCGAGAGAATTAAGCATCCTACATGCTTAGACTCGAACAGAGAATGGGACATAAGTAAGAAAAGAAAGAAGATGCCAGTTTAAGGAAGTCATGTGTCACTCAAGCAAGCCAAGTAAATGTAAAGTATGTGATTAACTTCAAATGTGATGTACGAATGTGTAAGGAAGTTAGCTTAAATGCTAGGGATATGAGTATATGATTGTACGAACTGTTTAACTGTTAGAAGAAGAACTAGCACAAGTGGACACACAAAGGGAAATGGATACGACACGGAGAGTAACGTTATCAGCTAATCACAGCTGGCCACTGTTATTACATGTTATCCTTACTATCCTTGTGCAAAACGGTTCCTTAAGTGATGATGTTTTTGTTTCCTTATAAAATACGGTTGGCTGGAGCAAGAAAGGTCTTCGGTCAAGGAGGTCGTACTGGGCATCGTGGTAGGCCACATATTGTCCGAGAACCTTCTATAGAATCTGCTACTAACATGAGGGAAGAAGTAAGTGTCTGAACCGAGCCCAGGCGCAGAAGCGTGAATAATCGGTATTAACGGTGGAGCTCGGATCCGGGTTAGGATCGAATCGTATTCACTTTTGAAAGATGATAATGGACGGATGTGGAGAGTTCGATTTTGATTACAATCAATAATAGGATGAACCATTGTAATCAAAACACAAAAGATAGATGTAGAAGTATGATTTTCATTAACCGGATGATTCTCATCAAGAACCCTCATTCATACATTCATACATACATAATCATAAAGAAACGGCCACCCGGGTAGAGCTCTTCCCAGGGGGCAAACTCTCACAATGCACACATGACCTAAATCATCTATTTATACTAGTCTTGTGCATTGGTCATCACTCCACCACCACTTGTATAAGACCAAAGGAATAATATATAATATAATATTTCTCCCACCAAATGCTTCAATTACTCGTTATAATATCTTTTTGTCTTTCTTTAATTTCAAATTATAAATGAGTAACGATTCGATGCTTCGGTCTAAAATATAATTCCCAACAATCTCCCCCTTAGACCGATGCCATAGAGTCACTTTCACGATCACCTCATAACCCGATGCCTTTCATAGAAATTCTCCCCCGCACAATAAGCGTCTCCCATTTTTCATTTCAAAACATCTTCTCTTTATCTCTTTCGGATATAGTTGTATAGGCATAAGATCGAGGAATCAAACTTCAATGATCAACTACGAGTTAATCCGAAAGCGCAAAAGGATATAAACTAAAAATTTTTTTTAAAGTGAGTCTTTCACTTGATTAGACCAAAATTTGCAATGAAATTCCATGTAAATTTTCTCCCCCAATTTCGTTGCAATGTCATAAACGAATGTGTCTTTAAATCAAGTGCGGGTGAACATCTTCAATTCAAACAATCTTGACCATCCCTATCAAGAATTGTTGATAAATATTCAAAATAGACGCATTAAAAGATACCTTTTGTGGTTGAAAGTTAACATTTGACATGGTCAACTCTTGAAATGATCCGGATTAATCAACCAACTTGTTCTTGAAAGCACCTTGTTGATGTTGTGAAATTTTCATGATTTTTGCCCAATTTTTGCTCAAAAATATATAAAAATAACCAAAACACCCCTCGTTGACCCGACACAGTCAACGGCTGAGTTGACTAGAAAAGTCACTTCCAAATGGTTACTCATACTTGGTCTAACAATTTTCATTTAGAACACATGGTCAATAATCGGTATTAACGGTGGAGCTCGGATCCGGGTTAGGATTGAATCGTATTCACTCTTGAAAGATGATAATCGACAGATGTTGAGAGTTCGATTTGATTAACAATCAATAATAGGATGAACAATTGTAATCAAAACACAAAAGATAGATGTAGAAGTATGATTTTCATTAATCGAATGATTCTCATCAAGAACCCTCATTCATACATTCATACATACATAATCATAAAGAAACAGCCACCTGGAGAGAGCTCTTCCCCAGGGGAAAACTCTCACAATGCACACATGACCTAAACAAATGACCTAAATCATCTATTTATGCTAGTCTTG
Source organism: Bidens hawaiensis (assembly GCF_021521415.1). NCBI lineage: Eukaryota > Viridiplantae > Streptophyta > Magnoliopsida > Asterales > Asteraceae > Bidens > Bidens hawaiensis. Next base: position 209,674 of record NW_027495006.1, read on the forward strand.
TGCATTGGTCTTCTCTCCACCACCACTTTGATAAGACCAAAGGAATAATATATAATATAATATTTCACCCAACAAATGCTTCAATTACTCGTTATAATATCTTGTTGTCTTTCTTTAATTTCTCATTATAAACGAGTAACGATTCGATGCTTCGGTCTGGAATATAATTCCCAATAGTAAGTGTGGATGGTAGGAATCCGAGCAACAATGAAGGGTAACAACTTGACCCTGCTGTTCAGGCAGCCATTGCTCAAGCTGTAGCTGCTGCAGTAAAGAACCTACAACCTGAGAAGTCAGCTGGAAGCCATGCAAGAACCGCTGAGAGGTCTAGAGAGAAAGGTAAGAAGGACGACGAGAGAGAGAAAGGCGACTCGAGTGAAGTTCGGTCTGTGAAAGTTGATGATAGAAGAAGAGGCCAAGGCAGGTGTAACTATAACTCATATTAAGGGTGTGACCCGCCGAAGGTGACTGGTTTAGGAGACACAATCGCTACTCTCCATTGGATAACCGCTATGGACAAGGTCATCCGAATTAGCGAATGCCGTCCTGACCAAGCAGTGGGTTATGCCACTCAGTCATTTGGTGAAGAGGCTATGTATTGGTGGGAGACTGTGGAGTAGAGGAAGAGTTGAGAAGAGATTAAGGCTATGAGGTGGGATGACTTGAAGTATATGGTTATGAAACGTTTCTGTGTTGAAGCTGAGGTTGAGAGGGCTAAGATGAAGTTTATAAACTTCAATGCGGGTAATATGACACACCGCGAGTACACTACCGAGTTCAACCGCATGTCTAGATTGGTGCCGGATATGGTAAACACTGAAGTGAAAAGAATCAAATGCTACCTCAGAGGGCTTCCACAGAACGTTTACACCTTAGTCAGGGAAAGTAAACCTGCTACCTTTGACTCTGCTGTCGAACTCGCAGAGATGGTTTACGATGACATGGCTGTGGACGATGTGTTGTTAGATCAGGGTCAAATGTTTGTTACAAATTTGGTAATATGGGGCACTTTGCTAAGGATTGCCATGCAAAGCCCACGTGTTATATGCGCGGACAGACAGGCCACTTGGAGAGGGCTTGTACAAGTGAAGCTGGAGGAAAGGAGAAAAAGAATGCTGACCAAGATAGGCTAAGGACTAGGGCCTACATGCTAACTCAGAAACAGGCCAAGCAAATTCCAGATTTCATGACAGGTACGTTTCTAGTGAACGGTATTTCTGCTTTAGTACTGTTTGATTCGGGTGTGAATAGAAGTTTTGTTGCTATGACATTTAGTAAGTTAGCAAACTTGAAATGTTGCCGAGTGTCTGATACCTTTATAGTAGAAACCGCTAGTGACACGTCGATTAAAATATTGAGAACGGTTAAGGATAGTATGATAGGGTTAGAAGGACATGAGTTCCCTGTTATTTTGTGTGTTATGACCTTAGGAGTGTTTGATGTGGTTTTGAGAATGGATCGGCTATCCGTGTTGAAGGCTTAGATAGTGTGTAAGAGTATATTAATAAGGTTAAAATCCTTGGATGGTGGTACGATGACGGTCTATGGTGATAAAGTAAGTTCATGGCTTAATGTCATTTCGATGATAAAAGTCAAAGGATTGATAAGGAGAGGGTGTGGTGCCTACCAGGCGTATGTTGTCAAGGCTATGGCCGAGACACGAGTAGTGAAATACGTTCCCATTGTGTGCGACTATCCAGAAGTGTTCCCTGAGGACCTTCATGGGTTGCCACCGGAGCGTGAAATAGAATTTCAGATAGACTAAATACCAGGAGCCCAGCCCATTGCGAAAGCATCTTACCGCCTAGCGCCATCCGAGATAAAAGAATTGATGTTACAACTACAAGAACTCCACGATAAAGGTTTATAAGACCGAGTGTTTCTCCGTGGGGCGCACCGGTGTTGTTTGTTAAGATACAGACTATCGTGAGTTGAACAAGATTACGGTGAAGAATAGATATTCGTTTCCACGAATTAATGATTTGTTTGATCAACTAGAAGGTTCGAGTTAGTTTTCATGAATAGACCTTAGATTAGGCTATCATCAGTTGAAAGTGAAAGAGGCAGACATCCCTAAGATAGAATTTCGGACGCGGTGTGGACACTACGAGTTCCTCGTTATGTCGTTCGGTCTAACGAATGCTCCTGCGGCATTTATGGATATGATGAATAGGATACGTCAGTCGTCGTTAGACAAGTCAGTTATCGTTTTCATTGACGATATACTGATTTATTCTAAGAGCGAGTCCGACCATGCTGAATACCTAAGAGAAGTATTAGTGAAGCTGAAGGAAGAGAAGTTGTATGCTAAGTATTCGAAGTGCGTTTTTTGGTTGCGAGAAGTGCAGTTTCTAGGTCATATTATTAATAATGAAGGGATTACCATGGACCCAGCTAAGATCGAGGCGATAGTAAATTTGAAGACTCCACAAAACCCTACTGGTATACGCAGCTTCTTAGGGTTCTGACTATTACAGGAGATTCATCGAAGGCTTCTGCAAGATAGCTGCACCGTCAACCGGAATGACCCGAACGACTATGGTAGGTAATTGGTGTAAGTTTCTGGAGGAAGCTTTTGAAGAATTGAAGAAAAGACTCACACAAGCTCCAATCCTTGCTCTACCCGTAGGTGACGAGGATTTGGTTGTTTGTATTGATGCCTCGCATCGTGGATTAGGTTGTATGTTGATACAACGAGGAAAAATGATAGCTTTTGCGCCCAGACAGATGAAAGTTCACGAGATTACTTATTCGACACATGATTTAGAGCTAGCAGCAGTAGTGCATGCCTTGAAGATATGGAGACACTACCTGTATGTTACTAAGTGTACACCAATCATAAGAGTTTGAAATACTTCTTTGAGCAGAAGAAGCTGAACATGAGACAAAGAAGATGGTTAGAGTTGATAAAGGATTATGACTGTGATATCAAGTACCATCCTCACAAAGCTAATTTGGTCACCGACACGCTAAGCCGTAAGAATGAAGAAGTCATTGCAACCGTGAAGTCGTATAAGTTGATCATTAACCCAGATCTCTTTGAAGAAATCATCGAGGCGCAGTCTGAGGTGCCTGCAGATGAAGGACTAATGAAGAAGGAAAGAATTGTCGAACAACAAGACGAGCTAATAGAAAACACTCATGGTGTTAAGATTAGGTTTGAGCGTATGTGGATTCCATGCCATGGATATCTCAGAGGTCGAATCATAGATGAAGCCCGCAAGTCGAGATAATCAATTCATTCGGGATCCACCAAGATGTATCAAGATCTAAAAAGAGACTACTGGTGGCCGGGTATGAAGAATGATGTAGTAGATTATGTTAGTAAATGCTTAACTTGTTTACAAGTGAAAGCTGAACACCAGAAGCCTTATGGGAAGATGCAGCCCTTCGAGATACCTGAATGGATGTGGGAACACATCACCATGGATTTCATAACTAAGCTACCGCGTACAGCTAAACATCATGATACCATTTGGGTGATTGTGGACCGTTTAATAAAGAGAGATCACTTTCTGCCTATACGAGAGGCCACCTCGTCAGAAGTGTTAGCAAATGTGTTCGTAAAAGAAGTTTTGGCTAAACATTGAGTGACGTTATCGATAGTGTCTGATAGACATACCCGTTTTACTTCAAGATTTTGGAAGAAGTTCCATGAAGCTATGGGAACAACATTAAACATCAGTACGACGTATCATCCTCAAACAAATGTGCAGTATGAAAGGACCATTCAAACCCTTGAGGATATGCTACGTTCTTGTGTTTTAGACTTTGGAGGAAGTTTGGATGATCATTTGCATCTGTCAGAGTTCTCCTATAAGAATAGCTACCATTCAAGTATTGGTATGCCATGGTTTGAGATGCTATACGGTAGATGTTGCAGAAACTCTGTATGTTGGGGAGAGATTGGTTAGAAGGAGCTTGGAAGTTTGGAGGTTGTGCAAGAAATCTCTTCAAGGTTTTATCAGATCAAAGCAAGAATGAAAGCTGCTCAGATCGTCAGAAATCCTGCGCTGATAAACGGCGACGACCGATCGAGTTTAACGTTGGTGACAATGTGATGCTCAAGGTGTCACCTTGGAAGGGAATTATTCGCTTTAGAAAAAGGCGAAAGTTAAGCCCGAGGTACATTGGACCGTTTAAGATTGTAGATCATGTGGGGGAAATGGCTTACAAGCTTGAGTTACCAGAAGAATTGTAAGGAATTCATTCTACCTTTCATGTCTCTTATCAGAGAAAATGTCTGGCTGATGACACATATCATGTACCACTAATAGACATTAAGGTTGATGAACAATTAAACTATAAGGAACAGCCTGTGGAGATCGTTGACCGCAAGGAAAAGCAGCTTCGTCAAAAGTTATCCCATTGGTGAAAGTAATGTGGAAGCATCATAAAGGATCAGATGCCACTTGAGAATTTGAAGAAGAGATGCGCAAGTTTTATCCGGTTTTGTTTCAGTAATATTTAGGTTTCGGGGACGAAACCTCTTTAAGGAGGGAAGACTTGTAACAACCCTTTTCCCGTTCGGTTAATAAAATAATAATATGAGTTATTATGAGTTAGGCTAGTGTTTTGTCAAATAATTTGGGTAATGGACTTGGATTAATATGGAAAGAAGAAAGACCATGGTCTTAAGCCCATGACCCATAATATATAAGCCACAATTACTCCCTAATCCATTCATTCCACCCATTCCATACACCATCCAAAACACACACACAATCTCTCCCTCATACTTCTATCTTTCTCTAACCGAGACCAAGAAGTAGAACCGATCCCGACCCATGGTAATGAGAGTATGATATTGTATGGATCCAAACCCACTAGATCTAGTCGCGAAACGACGAGTCGACATCCTAAACCGTTAAAGTCACGAGATCCAAATGGATTCGGGTATGAACCAGTCAAAATATGAGCTTCGGGGTCACCCTAGCTCAGATCTGGATCAAACAGGAAGAAAAACGGTGCGAAAATACGTTTTTCCGGCCACCGTCTGTTTTTCCGACACGGTGGCGCCGGAAAGGCGGCGTATGAGAATAAGGGAATTTCAGAGAATGTTTCTGACATTCTCTGACCATACCCTAATTTGTTAACGGAAAAATAACGAATTAACAAGCAATTCGTTACGCCCATTCGTTAAGAAGAAAAAAACGAATTAGAAGCAGTTCGTTAAGCCATTCGTTAAGTAATTCTTTAACGGAGAACTGACGAATGAACCCCCAGTTCGTTATAAAAGCCAGTTCGTTATAATGGACAGTTCGTTATAAAGGTCCATTCGTTAATAAATAACGAATGAGTCCATTCGTTATGAGAGAACATATTCGTTAAGAAACAACGAAGGAGTCCATTCGTTAAAGGACTGATGACGAACTAAAGTTTGAAGGAATGACAGAAAGGTCCCTAGACTTAAGATAAAATGGATTAATTACAAAGAATCCCTCGAATTTTATGAGTTAGCAAATAAATTAGTAATAAAAAATTCTAATGAAAAATGTGTTAAGACAGCTCGACCCCAGCCAGGGGCTCTTCCCCTTGGACTTTCAATACATTCGAAGTTGCGGTTTTGTATTAATAAGTGGAAGAATGGGGTTCAGTACTTTCAATACAATACTGTCGTTCTATTATTGCCGAGGTGGGATGTGCGGACTCTCGTCAATCGACCTTTCTCAACCGTGGTGAAAATCAAATAGAAGGATGGAATCATCATCTGCTCTTTGAGGTCAAACACGGGTTTAAGTTCTTTATACCGCAGGTGCCAAACAAAAAATATATCGATGAGATTGATCCTCAAACGGGTTGAAGAAAGCTCGTGTTTATGTTTAAGCCGCCAAAGACGATGAAGTGAGTGCCAGTGAGAACATTTCCGCAAGACCTTCACTTGTCATTCAACCGGTGGTATTACGACAACAGTACGGGGAAGCTGTTATTGTTTTAGGAAAAGGACTAAAGACTAACTTTATATGAGTCACAGATCCTATGTGGCTTTTTAACTTATCAGAGACAGAAAATGCGTTGTTGCTCAAGAACAAGATTGTTTTTGCAAATCGTGAAGACTATGACCGCGCTATGCAATTCCAACATGTTGTTCGTGTTTGTCATGTGTTTGGGGTTCATAGTTGTGTTGATTGGAAGTCAAAGCGATTCAAGTAATTTAAAGACAAAGAGCAAGAGACGAGTTGTGTTTGTTAGCGCACAATTTTGGCCGTCTCAAGTCTTTGTAGTCGCTTGTAATTTATTTATTTTAATGTAGGGGCAAATTAGTAATTTATTAAGTCGCATTCGTTATTTTATAGGTTCATTTCTTAAGGATGTTTGACGAATGTGGCCATTTGTATTTAAGTATGTTCATTCGTTAAGGATGTTTAACGAATGACCATCTAATCGTTATTATTCTTTACCATTCATCATGGAATGTTGAAGAATGGGGTATAGCGAATGAGTCATTCGCTATACGCTTTAATATACTTATGTAATGAAGACGAATGGCATTCGTCTTCTATATATAGACTGGTATAGTCTACGTATTTTAACAAGTGTTTTAAGCTATTTCTCTCTAGTTGTTACTCTGCTCAATTTGCTACTCATACACTTCGTTCATTCACATATTAGTCACATACACATATCATATAACAAGATCCGTATATCAATCAGTATGAACTCATCAAACGGATTGATGCTCTAAGTTCCTGCCAAGATTAAACCTAGTAAACTGGTGGGTCGATCAAGGTTCAATAATAGTGATCTCAAGCACACTTGTAGGAAATTAATTGAATAATACTAGAGACTTCTACGAGCAAGGGTTCAACCTCGAGCAGGCTACAGTACCTCAAGCACAGTTAGTTTTTGAATAAGTCATTGACAAAAGGTTGAAGATATCAAGAAGAACAATTTTGCTTGTAGGAAATTCTCAAGCAAAGTTTAATTATATCATGAAGATTGAAGTCTACTTGAAGAATATTTTCTAAGGAACATATTCATAAGTAAAAGCTTGCTCGGAGAACTGTCCAGCACACTTAGAGATTGCAAGATCTGATCGATAAAGACAAAGCTTACTTGAAGACCAATCTCACACCGGTAATAATTTTGAATTTTTTTTTACAATGATTTGGGTTTCTAGAAGGTGTCAGGTGTGCCTATTTAAGGGAATATTAGGTCACATTAATGACAACATTGAATTACGGCTGAATAGACTTTCTTAGCATACATAATATCTTTGTACGGAAAGTAGCTGCACCTGGCATTCTACCTAGAAACCCTAAATTTATTCATTTGTATTATTAATTAATATCAATGGAAATCTTGTGAGTCTCTTGCGTGTTTGTCATCTTTATGTTATTTTAAGCAACATCTTGATTATTATTGATTCTGCCTATAGCAATCATTGTGTAACATCTCGGTTTTTTGTTTAATACATTCAAACCTAATACCCAAACCATTTATGTTTTCGGGTAACTTAATTAATAAATATAATATTCAATAAAATATTATTTTTTATCTTCCTACCCTAACACTAATTCATTAACTCGTATTCATGACTAAACCGAGACTCGTTTAAACTTTCTTGGACCACAATCATAGTATTACCTTTGGATTTGATCTTGTTAATACATTTAGAAACCTAAAACCAACTCAATCACACCCGTAATTTAGAATTCCAAATCTGAATAGTGATCCGGATTCTCAGTTTAATCAAACCAACCCAATCTAATTCCAATTGGGCTTGTAAACTTCGTTATAATCCAATTAAGCCGAGATGTAGCTACTATATAACCAGCTAAACCATAACCCTAATGGAATTTCGATCAACGCAACCCTAATCGTGATGGCCTTGAATCTCGATCGTCGCAGCTAGTTCATCATCAATCTCCTTCAAGTTCGCCATAATCTAGTAATTAGAATACGTGTTACTAGTCGTTTATATTTGATTAATCAAAACCCAAACTTAATTCCTCTTATTCATCATCGTTCAACTCAGTTCAAATCATCATTGGCCGACGACGTGTGTTAAGGCTATTCATCCTCATTTACAGCCGACAAAAGGTAATTGGTTAATGTAACAGAATCGTTTTTCAATGATTATCAAAATCCCTAATCCAAATTTTATGAATACAATCATATTCGATTGATTTAATCATCTAGGGTTTGTAATTGAACTGGGTTTTAAGCAGTTTGGATATAAATAATTTCGTTTACAATACTTAACCAATTAAGCTGCTGGCTTGTGTGGCTTTGCAGCAGCTGTTAAGGCCTTGGACTAGCTCATGGCGCGGGTTCGAACCTACCCAAAAGCCGATTAGGGTGTTTAATTTTTATTAAAAGATTCAAACGAAATATTTTTTTATATATTACTACATATTATAACTAAATAATTACCCATTATTACTATGAATATTTATTTATATATTTGTATTTTATTTTTTAGTTATCTAAATTATTACTTTATAAACTTGATAATATATTTATCGTATCAAGTAAACAAGGGTAATCTTTAAATATTAAACATAATGACTTTAATAATTCAACGTGAAACAATAATACAAATCCTTACAATAATAATCCATATAGAAAATAAATCGTTCAATCAATGATATTCTAATCACAATTCATAATTCAAAACTCATCTAAATCTTATGCCATCAAGTCGTGTTATATCTCTTATAATTAATTTATATTATTATAGTTAACTAGGAATCCTTGACGGTATATCCTGAAGGGTTTACTTTTCTCATATCTGCATTCGTATTTTATTCCTTTAATCAGGTGAGTAATCGCTCCCCTTTTTACTTATTTTTAACCTTTTTGGGGACATATGCGTATCGTATCATATTTATCTATTATTTAGTATTCAAAATCTCAACTGTTTAATCCTTGTGTGTATATCAGTTTATGCCTAACTTGCTATTTTCTTACTTGCTTTATTTGAACCGCATTCGGAGAGGTTCAACATATCCTCAGTCTAGTATCATCATACGACCTTCGTAATGGCCGGCGTCTGACGCATTGACAATGGTTTCACCAACACCTCATTTTTGGTAACAAATGCCCATTCGCAAGGAAACGGTTTAGCCCTTTCTTTATGTTTGATTGTTTGTGTATGTGCTATGGTTTAACTGTTTATCTCACAGGAAAAGTTTGCATATTTCTTTATATATTATATATACTATTACTGTTGTGTCTTAAACTGGTGTTTAACTCACTCAACATGTGTTGTTGACAAAAATATATTTCATACGCATTTGCTGGTTATCAACTTGGTTGTTTAGCAAGATGAAGATCACATAGAGATGCTTTTTAGGATACAAACTTAATTTATCATTGTTGTAATTCCATTATACTTGATGTACTTAACTGTAATTGTTTTATTTGAAATTATTAAATAGATATTGAAACTTATAATGTTGCGTGACAGTAACCTTGAAAGCTGTGACAATAAGTTCACGCCCCGACAATTCCACCGTAGGTTGGGGTGTAACACATTGGATATTCAAATTAGCGTATTCATAACCGTCTTGTCAACATTAAGTTGTTGGTTACGAGGTTGATAGTGAGATAAATCTATCCTTACAGATTTCAAGGAGGGGTGATATGGTGGAAGTTCGCTATCGTGAGGTGCCTATTTTATACTCCTTGATGCATGGAATACCTCTCATTCCATTTTGATACTTTGTTCTCATCAATGTGTGGATATGCATATGCAGTGTAGGAAGAAAGATAATGCTACATTGGCGACTGATTATAACATTGTTGAAGTTTTTCAGAGCCATCAGTGATGAGGTTGTGAGAGCATCTTAAAAACATAAGTCATTTGATTTAAAGAAGTTAGGTGCCGGTTTGTAGTATAAGGAATCTAAATGGTATCTTAAGTTGAAGAGTGAAGGTTAAAGATGGAGGCTTTTGAAGGTTAATGCGAGACCATTGATGCTAGATGAAGTGGATAAGTCGGATAGTGGTGATGATGCAGGCGAAAGTGGGGATGATGACTATCAGGATAACCCAGGTGAGCATGTAGCAATGGAGACATATGGGGCAGACTCTAGCTAGGGTACTCAACGGAGGTAACCACTTCGATTCGCTTATGCAAGTATGGCAGCATTTGATTAGGCGGAACAATATTTTCATCCAAATTGGGCCTATCAAGGAAGCATGCAGGATGTTGTGATAAATACAAGACCACCTTTGTTTTATTAGTTGCTTGAATCTACTCAAGCGTTGTTTAACCAACATGCATTCATGGGAGCTAGTATGAAAAGGGCCGATAAGCAAAGGTTCAATAGTCATGGAACTGTATAAATGCCTACGCCGCTAAGTAGGAAATTAATCACTAGTAAGTGGATGATAGAACTAGGCGAATGCATGAGGCATGGACCTCGGGGATACCTGTTGTCGCAAAGCAAAAGATTGTGTATTACACTATTTTACCATCATATGATGGTAGTGTCACGTATCCTACGTCGCACCTGCATCATTAGATGTGGAGAGACCCACGCCAGGATCAAGTACTGCAAGAGCCGGTTCAACAACTTGAAGAGGGAAACCAAGGAAGTGTAACGGTCAGGGTGTTGTTGTGTTAATGGAGTTCGCGGACGTCATGACATCCGTCTTCATGCCACCTCGAATGCGCTATTGCTGAGTTGCGTCGGCGGCTATCTAGGTTGTGTTCTTGTGCAGTTTGTTTTTTTTCCCTTATTTCTGTTGGTTTAATCTTGGGGTATGGGCGGTTGGGTGGCGTTATGTGTTCATATTACTTTAGGGGTTGTGGTCCGTTGAGGGTGTGTACCTTAGTTTATATTTAAAAATAAAATAAAATAAAAAATGGGGAAGCTAAATTACACTGTCCGTATTTTCCAAAAGCATACAATGGGGACAATGTATCCCAAGTTTGGGGATGATAATGATTTTTTTATGCGGTTTGCGGTGGTGTTATGGTAAAGTTCCCTTATCATGGTCATGATTACTTTGTGCGAGGGCTGCCTAGCTTTTCTAAAAAAATTGTATTAGATTTCTAGTCAAGGGTAACATGATTTTGGTTGATTATCTCACGTAACATGCCTGCAACCCATTTTCTTACATGAAGAGTTGGAGCCGTACACTATTGTTGGTCATAGTTGTCATTATTTGATTGTAGTAATGTGGCTTTTCCTATTAGAACTTGTGCAATGGACTCGTTCCGAGGCCTTATCTCGATATGAGTGCAAAGATGATAAAGGCAATTAGGTGCAACTTTGTTCGGATGTGTGCGCACGTGGTTTTGGGGAGTTGGGACTCATGCATTATACATACGAGTATGGTTAACGAGAGGGGCATGTGTTGGTCTTTAGAAGCCATTTTTGAACTTATTGCTTATTGTTGATGCCCCGTGAATTGTTCACTTATTTGTTACCTTTGCGAGGGGATCCAGCTTAGTAGTCTACTCATGCATTTGTACTTTAGTTTGGTGAGTGTTTCGTGTTTTCCGTTGAAAAAACAATGAAAAAAAAAGTAAAAAAAAAAAGAGGAAAAGAAAATAGTAGCAACAATCTGAGATCAATTGATTAAAGTATAGGGCGACGAAAAAAAGGGCAGAATACGTTAGTGATGCATATAGTTGTTTATTTGGTTTTGTATGTAACAGTTAGGCCGAATTGGATTGCTTACGCTAGTTTAAATATTCCTCACCTGCACTCACCATCGTGCATCTTACCATAAACCTTGCATGACTTCTTCTCCTACATCTTCTGTTTCTTATCCTTGGGGTTCCATATCTTAGTACCGGGTCGCTTAGTAGGAGCAACCCCTTACTTCACTTCCACCACCACGTCGTCCACAGCTAGGTCATCATAAACCATCTCTGTGAGATCGAATACAGAGTAAAAAGTAGCAGGTGTACTAGCCCTGACTAGTGTGCGAACGTTCTATGGAAGTTAATGTGTGTCTAACGAGTGCTTATTATATGAGACTCACAACGAAGCTTTAAATTTATAAAACCGATTTTCCTAATAAAACCACACACAACCGGCAAGTATACCGATCGTAAGTGAAATAGAACTAAGAAGACCGAGTATCGAACACAAGGACACGTGAAAATGTCTCTGAACACTAAACCCTAAACAAGACCTTCCTAAGAATAATATTTTTAATTGGTTTTTGATAAATTAAACTATTTGACCTAATTTACTTTGACTAAATTAATTAACATAACTTAAATGAACTTAAATTGACGAAATAGTTAATGAAACTCTAACGACTGTGACTGACAATGGAGAAAACGTCTACCTAGGTAAAAATCATATTGGAGGTCTAACAAGCTAATGGATTGAATGATCTCACGACACTTGTATCTAAGGACGATACAAATAAGGTTCGCTGAAGAAAGCTAGACCACCTCTCGGTCTCACTAACCAACTCTAACTTACACTTAATTGATTCTAAGAACAAATCGGGAAACGAATGTTAAGGTGTTCTAATGCCGACTCTCCTCTAAGACTCATCGACACACGACCCTAATGGAAACGAATACTATGAAACCAAGGATAGAGGAACAATTTGGTTTAACATAAACAAGACCAACTAATCGCTCACAAAGCCAAACCCGATTAGAATTGAACCCGCTCTCGCGCAACCCTAATCCTAACAAGTAAATGCTATGAGACGAATTTACTTCCTATCAACTATCGGTCTCTAAGAAGGTGTTTACCCGCTGAATTATACCAATTAACAATCTCAACAAAACCCTACAGTTGATCCTACCGCAAACAAACTCTAAACACAAAGTAAAAATTTGAACATACAACTATCAATCAAAACCAATTCAATTAATCGAAGTATGATATTATGATATAAAACCAATAAAATAACAGCCACTAAACACAACCTAATTCATCATTAAACCAAACTTTTAATAGCAATTCAAGTCATATTGACCAAACAATCCATAAAACTCAGTAAAACCTAACATTAATCATCAAACCTAGGTAGATTTAACAAGTTTAGCTACTCATGATATTTGGACAGCAACATATAATCAATAAAAACATCATATTAATCGACACAAACATAATTAAAACCATCCAACAATTAATGATAATCAATAACAACTCAAACCCTAACTCACTTGCAAAAGAATTCAACTTTAAAGATCAAAATCACAAAAGTTATGAACACTAGTATGAACACAGAGTTTATGGATGTTTATTATCAATTAGATCTGAGTTTTATGATGAAGATTAACCCTATCTGCTGTCCAAAACCGTCCCTAATGATCTTCTTCTTCCTCTTGGCCGCCAATAGCTTCAACAACCTTTTCTTTCCTTTCCCTTGGCTGCTGCCAATTCCGATCGACTTCAATAGGGGGTGTTAGGGTTTTTTTTTCTTTTCTTGATTATGTTATAATATGGCATGAAAGGCTTTCCCATGTTCGGCTTGGGTCAGGCCTTGAGTATTTTCTTAAAATTTGATCATAAAAGCCTCTTATGTCTTCCAAAACTCGAACCTTTTCTCCTTTAAAACTTGTAACCTACACAAACTGATAAACTTTGTAAGATCAAGTTAAAATTCATTATTTATTATATAAATAAGCGGCTAAAACAATGATAAACGGGGCGAAAAACAAGTGTGTTTTACAACACAGCAGAAGTCCTCTCATGTCTCACTTGATTAGCTTTGCTTCAGTGTTCATAACTAAAAATTTTCTTTAAAGTGAGTCTTTCACTTGATTCGACCAAAATTTGCAATGAAATTCCATGTAAATTTTCTCCCCCAATTTCGTTGCAATGTCATAAACGCATGTGTCTTTAAATCAAGTGCGTGTGAACATCTTCAATTCAAACAATCTTGACCATCCCTATCAAGAATTGTTGATAAATATTCAAAATAAACGCATTAAAAGATACATTTTGTGGTTGAAAGTTGACATTTGACATGGTCAACTCTTGAAATGAACCGGATCAATCAACCAACTTGTTCTTGAAAGCACCTTGTTGAAGTTGTGAAATTTTCATGATTTTTGCCCAATTTTTGCTCAAAAATCTTCAAAAATGACCAAAATACCCCTCGTTGACCCGACACAGTCAACGACTGAGTTGACTAGAAAAGTCACTTCCAAATGGTCACTCGCACTTGGTCTAACAATTTCCATTTAGAACACATGGTCAAAAAGTCAACGGATAAGCGAGTATACATTCCTTTCTTTCTTCTTGGCCCATTTGCTTGTATCGGCTGCAAAATGACGTGAATAAGCGGCTCGAGACGCATATCAGTAGAAGCAAAAATTCAAACCCATTTCGTATCAGCAAATAATTCGTATCAGCAGCTGCAACATGTATCTGTTTGTGAATTAAAATCAGCTAACTGATCGTGTTATTTCATCGGCTAACTACTCGAGATCATCAACTCGTTAAACAAATAATTACTCGTGAATACCAAATCAGCCCATTAATAATCTGTGCGGCAGCAACAGATTGAAACACATACTCATATCAACTAAATAACTAGTCGAACTTTATCATAGCCTCAATCTGTTCAGGATTATATTATTCACCAAGCAGTGGGTTATGCCACTCAGTCATTTGGTGAAGAGGTTATGTATTCGTGGGAGACTGTGAAGTAGAGGAAGAGTCGAGAAGAGATTAAGGCTATGAGGTGGGATGACTTGAAGTATATGGTTATGAAACGTTTCTGTGTTGAAGCTGAGGTTGAGAGGGCTAAGATGAAGTTTATAAACTTCAATGCGGGTAAAATGGCACACCGCGAGTACACTACCGAGTTCAACCACATGTCTAGGTTGGTTCCGGATATGGTAAACACTGAAGTGAAAAGAATCAAATGCTACCTCAGAGGGCTTCCACAGAACATCTGCACCTTAGTCAAGGAAAGTAAACCTGCTACCTTTGACTCTGATGTCGAACTCGCAGAGATGGTTTACGATGACATGGCTGTGGACGATGTGGTGTCAGATCAGGGTCAAATGTGTGTTACAAATGTGGTAATATGGGGCACTTTGCTAAGGATTCCCATGCAAAGCCCACGTGTTATATGCGCGGACAGACAGGCCACTTGGAGAGGGCTTGTACAAGTGAAGCAGGAGGAAAGGAGAAAAAGAATGCTGACCAAGATAGGCTAAGGACTAGGGCCTACATGCTAACTCAGAAACAGACCAAGCAAATTCCAGATTTCATGACAGGTACGTTTCTAGTGAACGGTATTTCTGCTTTAGTACTGTTTGATTCGGGTGTGAATAGAAGTTTTGTTGCTATGACATTTAGTAAGTTAGTAAACTTGAAATGTTTCCGAGTGTCTGAAATCTTTATATTAGAAACCGCTAGTGACACCTCGGTTAAAATATTGAGAATGGTTAAGGATAGTATGATAGGGTTAGAAGGACATGAGTTTCCTGATACTTTGTATGTTATGACCTTAGGAGGGTTCGATGTGGTTTTGAGAATGGATTGGCTATCCGTGTTTGAGGCTTAGATAGTGTGTAAGAATATATTAATAAGGTTAAAATCGTTGGATGGTGGTACGATGACGGTCTATGGTGATAAAGTAAGTTCATGGCTTAATGTCATTTCAATGATAAAAGTCGAAGGATTAATAAGGAGAGGGTGTGGTGCCTACCAGGCGTATGTTGTCAAGGCTATGGCCTAGACGCGAGAAGTGAAAGACGTTCCCATTGTGTGCGACTATCCGGAAGTGTTCCCTGAGGACCTTCCTAGGTTGCCACCGGAGCGTGAAATAGAATTTCAGATAGACTAAATACCAGGAGCCCAGCCCATTGCGAAAGCATCTTACAGCCTAGCGCCATCCAAGATAAAAGAATTGATGTTCCAACTACAAGAACTCCACGATAAAGGTTTTATAGGACCGAGTGTTTCCCCGTGGGCGCACCGGTGTTGTTTGTTAAGAAGAAGGATGGAAGTATGAGAATGTGTGTAGACTATCATGAGTTGAACAAGCTTATGGTGAAAAATAGATATTCGTTTCCACGGATTAATGATTTGTTTGATCAACTAGAAGGTTCGAGTTAGTTTTCATGAATAGACCTTAGATTAGGCTATCATCAGTTGAAAGTGAAACAGGCAGACATCCCTAAGATAGCGTTTCGGACGCGCTATGGACACTGCGAGTTCCTCGTTATGTCGTCCGGTCTAACGAATGCTCCTGCGGCATTTATGGATATGATGAATAGGATCGTTTTCATTGACAATATACTGATTTATTCTAAGAGCGAGTCCGACCATGCTGAATACCTAAGAGAAGTATTAGAGAAGCTGAAGGAAGAGAAGTTGTATGCTAAGTATTCGAAGTGCGCTTTTTGGTTACGAGAAGTGTAGTTTCTATGTCATATTATTAATCATGATGGGAGTACTGTGGACCCAGCTAAGATCGAGGCGATAGTAAATTTGAAGACTCCACAAAACCCTACTGATATACGCAGCTTCTTAGGGTTGGCTGACTATTACAGGAGATTCATCGAAGGCTTCTGCAAGATAGTTGCACCGTCAACCGAAATGACCCGAATGACCCGCAAGTCGAGATACTCAATTCATTCGGGATCCACCAAGATGTATCAAGATCTAAAAAGATACTACTGGTGGCCGAGTAAGAAGAATGATGTAGTAGATTATGTTAGTAAGTGCTTAACTTGTTTACAAGTGAAAGCAGAACACCAGAAGCCCTATGGGAAGATGCAGCCCTTCGAGATACCTGAATGGATGTGGGAACATATCACCATGGATTTCATAACTAAGCTACCGCGTACAGCTAAACATCATGATACCATTTGGGTGATTGTGGAACGTTTAATAAAGAGAGCTCACTTTCTGCCTATACGAGAGGCCATCTCGTCAGAAGTGTTAGCAAATATGTTCGTAAAAGAAGTTTTGGCTAAACATGGAGTGACTTTATCGATAGTGTCTGATAGAGATATCCGTTTCACTTCAAGATTTTGGAAGAAGTTCCATGAAGCTATGGGAACAAGAGTAAACATCAGTACGGCGTATCATCCTCAAACAAATGGGCAGTCTGAAAGGACCATTCAAACCCTTGAGGATATGCTACGTGCTTGTGTTTTAGACTTTGGAGGAAGTGTGGATGATCATTTGCATCTGGCAGAGTTCTCCTATAAGAATAGCTACCATTCAAGTATTGGTATGCCATCGTTTGAGATGCTATACGGTAGATGTTGCATAACCTCTGTATGTTGGGGAGAGATTGGTCAGAAGGAGCTTGGAAGTTTGGAGGTTGTGCAAGAAACCTCTTCAAGGTTTGATCAGATCAAAGCAAGAATGAAAGTTGCTCAGATCGTCAGAAATCCTGTGCTGATAGACGGCGACGACCGATCGAGTTTAACGTTGGTGACAATGTGATGCTCAAGGTATTGCCTTGGACGGGAATTATTCGCTTTAGAAAAAGAGGAAAGTTAAGCCCGAGGTACATTGTACCGTTTAAGATTGTAGATCGTGTGGTGGAAATGGCTTACAAGCTTGAGTTACCAGAAGAATTGGAAGGAATTCATTCTACCTTTCATGTCTCTTATCAAAGAAAATGTCTGGCTGATGACACATCGCATGTACCACTAATAGACATTAAGGTTGATGAACAATTAAACTATATCGAACAGCCTGTAGAGATCGTTGACCGCAATGAAAAGCAGCTTCGTCAAAAGTTATCCCTTTGGTGAAAGTAATGTGGAAGCATCATAAAGGATCAGATGCCACTTGAGAATTTGAAGACGAGATGCGCAAGTTTTATCCGGTTTTGTTTCAGTAATAGTTAGATTTCAGGGACGAAACCTCTTTAAGGAGGGAAGACTTGTAACAACCCTTTTCCCGTTTGGTTAATAAAATAATAATGTCACACCCCGACTAGGTAGTTGCGGAAGCGTAAAACGGGAATGTAACAGATAATACTGGTATCAACAACATTGTTTATAAAGGAATTCACAAACTAATTTACATCATATTACATGGGTTAGTACTATGTTCACAAACTAGATGAGAATCACATAACCGGTTTACGAGCTTTTTATTTAATATTATATATCTGCGTCTATTCACAGCTATTTAACTCTCCTTCGAACACCAAGCACGTAAGCAATCATTCCACTTTCGCTTTACCTGAAAAGCATGTTAAAACAGGTCAACTACGTCTAGTTGGTGAGTTTCAAGTTTCACGAGTATCAACGAAACCAGTATACGAGTTCGTAAAGTTTACAGTGTGTATGTATATATGTATGTGTATGATGTATTATACTAAGCCACAAGTGAAACCGAAACGAGCTAAAACACATGGCTACCCCTGCCCATGCACTCCCGTTGGCATTTAACAGCCACTTTGCCCCAAGTATGTACTATGTCTAACACCACATAGCAGTATGTAATAAGTTTAAATGACAATGTGCAACTGGGTTAACATGTTCCGGCATACCCCACCGGCTCTGTCAGTTGGGTTTGTCCAACCGATAGTACTATCCACACGTCACCGGCACGAAGTTAATCACTTGTGTTTGTGGGGACTTGTGAAGTATTAGTACTGAGATAATCCACATCATCACACGTTTTCAAGTATAAAAGTATATGTAAACATGCTTTCCACCCCAAAAGTTCGTAAAACAGGTTAGAAAGCGGGGTCGTGAAACTCACCTTATCGTAGTTCGCACAGAAATTATGTATCAATAAGTTAGGTGCCTCGCTTATAGCCTGATTCCTATAAACGGTATCGTATCGTTAATACTAGTACAATGTTTAAGGTAAATCGGGCTGTATAGATAATATGGGTATAGCTGTTAGGCCCAGAACATGACCATAGTCTTAGATTGTGACGTTGTATACTATGAAATGTTTAAAACTGGATTTGGCTTAGTTTCACCGTTTCCCGAGCCTAGCCAAGTTGATCGTTTACGCGTTTCGGGAATAGGTAAGATCATAAAAACTTAAGTAAATATATTGATTGATAAAATAATTTGATTTATGAAGGGATTTTAAGGTTTCGGTATCTGGTTTGATCGTATGGTTCGTTTCCGTTTTTACACGGGTTTGATTATACAAAACACGTACAATCCACCCGAATCGTTCGGAATTCTCGTAAAAAGTTCGTTTTTATCAATTTCATTCAAAAATATGACATTTGACCACTTTTATCATTTTGACATACCAGTCAGTCCGTTAAACACAAAACTGCCGGTTTCATTAAAACAATTATAATTTAAATCTTTGATTAATCATAACTAAATATGCTCTTATGTATAAATTATGTAAATTTTTGTAAAAAAATACATTAAATATGGAGAATTTTATAAAAATATTTTCAGAAATTTTATGATTAATTATTTATTTATAAAAATTCTTTTAATAGGTTATAATCGTGTAATAAATGGCCCGTTTATATCAAACGACCTCCGAAAAATCCGATAATTTTTACAAATGGCCTCAATGTTATTACATAGCCCCTGCAAAAACCTCCAGAACCTAAATCTTTTGACAAAATGCCTTTTTGCCCGTTTTTCGGCTGTTAAAATTCGGTTAAATCATAATTGCACAAACCATACTTAGGCATTTCCAATGATCCCCAAACTTTACCAGTGATCTTACAATCACATATTAATCACCAAAACCAAGTTTCAGAATTTTTCAATATGTTTAGCTATTTTTCCCAAATAAACGCTCATAAACGGAAATAAATTCACCAAATATTCTCCATTTATCGAAAAATTACCAAATTTGAACAGGGACTCATTTATATAATCCCTAATGTCCCTGCAAATGTTTACAAGCCAACAACAATCACGTCACAACCAAATACTAAACATCCCTTAAACGAGTGTTACGGGTTTACCTTGTCGGTTTTCGATGAGTTTTGCTAGTTTAAACGACTTTCCGGGTCTCGGGTTGTAAATTCAGTATATCTACATATCATATAACATCAAAACAAGCATAAATCATCCATGTGACAGCCTTAATAATTAGGGTTTCGGTTTTGGGTTCAAACCGAACTTTCAAACCATAAAAACGTTGTATTCATGTTCTAATCCGCGTTTTTGACCAAAAAAGTATATGTTCCTGGTTTGTAAACATGTTTAACATCAAAAAAAGGTTTTACTTGATTTTTATGGTTTTTGGATGGTTAAACATGTTTAAAACTAATCAAGAAATAATTTTCCATGATTAAACCTTACTAATCAAGCATGTAATCTCATGTATTTAGAGGTTTACCTTTAGGGTTTGGGCTGAGAAATATGAAGAAGTCAGCTGAGATTGTTCTTGGATAGTTTGGAATGTGAAAAATATCTTTAAAGTGTGGCTTATGTAACAAGCTATACAAAGGGGTCCATCCCCCCCAACTTGAGGCCGCAACTAATAAGGGCCCATTGGGCTTCTTTTTGGCCCAATGCTGCCTCGGTTTTCATGCCACGCGTAAAAGTCGGTCCAAAATTCAGTTCGGGTTCGGTTTTTCGCAAGAAAACTAGTTCGAGTGCGAAAACCAACGCGAAAACGAGTGTTTTTCAGCTTCTTTTTGTAAAATAAGAAAAACGTACTGACTCGTTGTAAAATCCAAAATATTTTCACGGATTGCCTAGAACATGTCATATAAGTGTTTTATAAATCTTTTTCGGCTTCACGGATGCTACAATGCTCGTTTTGACATTAACGATTGCGTTTAAGCTTGTAGCGTATCGATAAACGAAACCTTTTTCGTTTAAAAAGTTTTAAACGTACTGGGGCCTAAATATCAATATGTTAGCCTCTATAATATATATATAACTCGTATATGACCCCTCAGTATGTATACGGGTCATAATTAGTATCGGTCGGTTACTCGTTTAAGAACTACGAATTAACCAATTTATCGTTTACTTGTTACGTAGTGAATATAGTATACCTCGTTTTGTCACGAATGTCACATTCTCCCCCCGTTAAGAAATTTCGTCCTCGAAATTTAATGTGTCATCGGTTTTCTATTTAGGGAACAGGTGTGGGTATTTCTTTCGGAATTCATCCTTTCGTTCCCAAGTATATTCGGGACCTTGTTTTGAATTCCACCGAACTTTTACCAATGAAATTTTGTTGTGTCGTAACTGTTTGGTTTTCCCGTCCACAATTCCTACCGGTTCCTCTACGAAGTTGAGCTTTTCGTTGATCTGAACATCTTCCAGTGGTACTATTGTCGTTTCATCAGTCAAACACTTTTTCAGATTCGATACATGAAACACGTCGTGAATAGTGCTCAGTTCTAAGGGTAGTTTTAATCGGTAAGCTACGGGACCAATTTTTGCAATAATCTCGAAAGATCCGATGTATCTCGGGGCTAGTTTACCTGTCATTCCAAATCTTATAACACCTTTCCACGGCGATACTTTTAAAAACATCTTATCACCTATTTCAAAAGATAACGGTTTTCTGCAAACATCGGCATAACTCTTTTGTCGGTCGCGGGCAGCTTTCAATTTTTGCTTAATCTAGTGAATCTTATCGGTGGTTTCCTGAATTAAATCCGACCTTGAAATTTGGGTATCACCCACTTCCGTCCAACATAGTGATGATCTACATTTTCGCCCGTATAGAGCTTCATAAGGTGCTGCTTGTATACTACCGTGATTACTGTTATTGTAAGAGAATTCAATGAGCGGGAGGTGTTGATCCCAATTCCCTTTGAAGTCCACTACACAAGCACGATGTAAATCTTCTAAGGTTTGGATGGTTCATTCGGATTGACCATCGGTTTGGGGATGGTAAGCCGTACTTAGGTCGATTCGGGTTCCCAAGGCTTCTTGTACTGCTTGCCAGAAATGTGAAGTAAAGTGACTGTCTCGATCTGAAATAATCGAAAGAGGTACTCCGTGTCGAGATACAATTTCATCGATGTAAATTTGAGCGAGTTTTTCGGTGGTGTAGTTGTTACGGATGGGAATAAAGTGTGCGGATTTGGTTAATCGGTCAACAATTACCCAGATAGCATTGTGTCCTCGGGAGGTTTTAGGAAGGTGCGTCACAAAGTCCATGGTAATTTGTTCCCATTTCCATTATGGGATTTCGGGTTGCTGTAACATTCCCGAAGGTTTTTGATATTCCGCCTTCACCCTTGCACATGTTGCACATTTACTTACATACACGGCTATATCCTTTTTCATGCCAGGCCACCAGTAAAATTCTTTAACATCCTTATACATCTTATCAGTACCTGGATGAATAGAATATTTGGACTTATGTGCTTCATCAAGAATCAACTTTCGGAGTTTATGAAGTGTTGGAATCCAAACCCGGTTTCTATAATAATATACTTCATCAATTTTCTTCTCAAAATTCTTTTCGTTCCCATGTAGTTCTTCTTTCTCTAACTGATCTGCTTTTAAGGCTTCGTCTTGTGCAACACGAACTTGTTCGGTTAGGCTACTTTGAACAATCATTCTGAGTGCTCGTACCCTTAATGGTTTGACTCTGTCTTTTCGGCTTAAAGCATCAGCTACCACGCTGGCCTTACCCGGATGGTATTTAATCTCACAATCATAATCGTTTAACAGTTCTACCCATCTCCTTTGTCTCATGTTTAGCTCTTTCTGATCAAATATGTGTTGCAGGCTTTTGTGATCAGTATAGATGGTACATTTGGTGCCATACAAGTAATGTCTCCAAATCTTCAATGCAAAGATAACTGCTCCTAATTCCAAATCATGGGTCGTATAATTCTTTTCATGTACTTTTAATTGTTGGGAAGCATATGCTATTACTTTCTTTCTTTGCATCGGTATGCATCCTAAACCTTTATGAGATGCGTCACAATATACCACCAATTCATCAGTTCCATCTGGAAGGCTTAATATTGGAGCCTCACATAACTTCTGTTTTAACGATTGGAAGGCCATTTCTTGTTCTTCTCCCCATTCATACGCTCGATCTTTTTGAGTTAGGAGGGTTAGAGGTTGGGCAATACTTGAAAAGTTTTCAATGAATCTTCTATAATACCCGGCTAGTCCTAAGAATTGACGAATTTCTCTTGGTGACTTAGGCACTTGCCAATTTTTAATGGCCTTAATTTTACTTGGGTCTACTTGGATCCCTTGATGGTTCACAATGTGCCCCAAAAACTGTACTTCTTGTAACCAAAATTCACATTTGGACAACTTTACGTATAACTTCTCTTGCCTCAATAATTCTAAGATTTCCCACAAATGTTGTTCGTGTTCCTCCTTACTTCTCGAATATATCAAAATATCATCGATAAACACTATCACGAACTTGTCAAGGTAAGGTTTGCAAACTCGGTTCATGAGGTCCATAAACACTGCAGGTGCATTTGTCAACCCAAACAGCATAACCAAAAATTCATAGTGACCATACCGAGTTCGGAAAGCTGTTTTTGGTACGTCTTCTTCCTGAATTCTTACTTGATGATAACCAGATCTAAGATCAATTTTTTGAAAAATACTTCGCACCCTGGAGCTGATCAAACAAGTCATCAATTCGAGGTAAGGGGTATCTATTCTTTATAGTCACTTTATTCAATTCTCGGTAATCAATACACATTCAAAAACTCCCATCTTTCTTCATTACAAATAACACTGGTGCTCCCCACGGTGAGTAACTAGGTCGGATAAAACCCCTGTCTAACAATTCTTGCAATTGGTTGGATAGTTCTTGCATTTCAGAAGGTGCAAGTCGGTAAGGTGCCTTAGCAATGGGTGCTGCTCCCGGTATCAAGTCAATACGGAATTCAACTTGTCGAGTCGGTGGTAAATCAAGCAACTCATCGGGGAATACATCTGAATACTCGTGTACCACTGGGATGTCTTCCTTTCGTTTTTCCTCGGGTTCCTTAACTGTTACACTCGTCAAGTATAAAGTACAACCTTGGCGTAAATATCTCAATGCCTTAAGTTGGGATACGAGAGGCAACAGAGTACCAGATTTCTCACCTTGAACAATCATCGCCTCATCATTCGGAAGAGGTATCCTAACAGTCTTATCCTTACAGACAATTTCAGCTTTATACTTAGATAGCCAGTCCATACCGACTATAACATCGAAACTTCCCAATTCCACTGGAAGTAAATCAATAAGGAATGGGTGGTTGTTTAGGATAAGGGAACAGTTTCGGACTATTCAGTTAACGAGTATAGACTTACCGTTAGCGAGTTCTATAGTATATGGTTTTGTTAGTTCACTAAGCGGCATATTTTCTAAAGGTAAGAAGTTAACAGATACGAAACTTCTATCGGTACCCGTATCAAACAAAACTGAAGCATACTGACCCGAAACTAAGAATGTACCTGTCACCACATTCGGATCATGACGTGCTTCACCCGATCCTAATACAAACGCGCGTCCCCTAGCTGCGTTGGAGGTTGATGCTTGTGCTTGGTTTGGCCTTCTCGCTGCACCCTGTTTCAGATTGGGGTAGTACCTCCGAAAATGTTCCATGCTGCCACATTCATAGCAGGCACGGAGGTTCGTGGTAGGTGGGGTTTGCTGGTTGAGTTGTGGGCGGGTTGGTTGAGGTCGAGGTAGTTGAGTTGATTGCGGTGGACGGTTAACAGTGTTGGTGGGGGTTCTACAGTTGGGGGCATAGTGTCCCGTTCTTCCACACTTCTGACAAATGATCTGTTTGCAATCACCCACATGATGAAAGTTACATCTTCTGCACTTCGGTAACGTCCCTTTATACGTCTCTTGTTTTACATTAGAACTGGTCATGGCATAACTTCGGGTATTCGGACGGGCCCGTTTGTTTTGAGGGTTTCCTTGCATTCTTGTCCCATAATCAGTTCGTTTTAAACTTGTTGTTTCACCTGGCATCCTTATCACTCCACTTCTCATCAGATCAAAAGTAACGACACCCGTTTGAGATACAACACTTTCTAATGTCGGGTGGGCTACTGAATTCACTATACTTTTCACAGCAGGGGTCAGTCCCCAGATATAACGTTCAATTCGCTTCGCTTCCGGTGTAACTAACCACGGAACTAAGCGGGACAGTTCGTTAAAATGATTCGTGTATCCCACATGGTCCGCTCCTTTCATTTCCAGATTCCATAACTCGTGTTCCAACCTCTGAATCTCACTTTTAGGACAAAAATGCTCTAGCATAAGGGTTTTTAATTCAGTCCATAACATACGATTAATAGCATCTTGTCCCCTTATTTGGACTACCGTATTCCACCACATCAGCGCTTGGTCTAGGAACATACTGGTAGCAAATTTGACCACGCGGTTCGGTGGACACTCACTGATATTAATTACTGATTCGGTCTTTTCTATCCATTTGACCAGCCCGCTAGGTCCTTCAATACACTTAAACTCAATCGGTTTACATGATGTAAATTGTTTGTATGCGTACTCCTGACGTGGGGGTTCTCGGTTATTATTATTGTTATTATCGGTATTGGTCCGAGTATTATCATTATTAGTTGTGTTAACAACCGGTACAGGGTTTGGTTTCGGGAAATTATCAGGGTGCACAACAGGTTTTGGGTTCCCAGTGACATTCATAGTTAGGCGAGTGTTATTATTATTTATGACATTATCAGTATTCATCAGGGTAGTAACACCCGGGGCTACATTAGTGTCCGGAGAAGGTGTATTAACAGTGACCGGAGTGGTGCTCGTAGGTTGAGTAACAGTATTGTTGGCACGTATGCCTGCAGTGACTTGTGCTACAATTGTTGGTATTACTGCTTGCAATTGTCGAGCAATCATTTCGGTCACTTCCGCCTCGGATAAAGGGTTTGCCTTCTTCGGGGCCATTCTATAAAATAATCAATTATATAATAATTAATATCGTCTCACTATAACCAGCACAAATTTACGATATTACAATTCCACAACACACAACTATGCCAAAGAAAACACATTTGTATTAATTATAATCATTACTGTACATATACATCCAAAATTAGCGCATAGGCTTAACCTGGTATAGGCCAGCGCTTGTATATGCGTATCAAAATTTGTCACTAAGTGACATGTAGACTTAACCCGATAAGGGCCAGTGCTTGAAATAGTACTAAACCATAAACAACTCCCAAGTCAGCCCAACACGCTGTAAAAAAATGCTGCTTGGGATATCAAAAGACTATATACATAAGGCTATACTACTATGTCCTATCCATTCTTTGTAACATGAAGCCACAACCAAACAACAGCAGCCACTAGGGCTGCATTAACCGCTAAACATACTCCTAGTAGTATCATTTCACGATCCCGACGCCCGTGGCTGTGAGCACTGGATCTTTGCACAATTATGATTTCTTGCTGCATGTACCACATGTGATCTTGCATATCATGTCTATGCTGGTTTAGGTTATTTATCGAATGTGATTGTTCTAAAATCTGATCAGTCACTAAACCCAACCATGCTGAATCAGAATGACGAGGTGGCTCGGGTACCGGGGCGGGTAAACCCCAAGTAGGAATAGGTATCTCAGTGACCTGGACACGTGATGTTTCTCCCCTATGGTATGTAGATCGAGGTGGGGGAGAGGTGTGCTCAGGTGGCCGCACTGAAATACGAGCGGTCCGACGGTTTCTAATAGTGGGTGGGGGTACTGGTATATGCTGTACGGGTGGAGTAGGGGATCTTGGTGCTCTAATCGGTGAATGATAAGCACAAGTAGCTCCTTGTCCTACAACATTCCTAGGGGATTCCCTAGGGGGATAGGTGTCACAACGGTAACCCGACAAGTCGGGTTGACCTGAGGGTACCTCGTGGGGAATTACCACATCTGAACCTCCTTCCATTTCCTCTGATTCCTCCCCAGTTTCCTCTTCTGGATCCTCCTCCTCCTCCTCAGACCATGTTGGTACGGTATTAGAGATCTTGACATATTCCTGCACAATGGATAGTAATAAGAATAATATTTCATAATAGTATTAATCTTAATAAAATACATATAGGTATTTATACACATAAGCACGGATACTCGTGTATATTCACAGATATTTATTTATTATTATATTTTATACACATATGTTGATGTTATTGCCTATTCGATTGTTTATCGACTTCTTCTCGAATTTCCTCGTACAAACAAGTCCGTTATTAAGTTCCGGACCATTATAACCCACTTGTCCATTCGCGTTCATCACGAGAATCATCAGTGTATATTATTTAATATAATTTTATTCCCAGAGTTAATCGAGCCTACGGTTATCTTAGGGTATCCTAAGGGACATCCTAATTCTATATAACCGATGGCTCTGATACCAACTTCTGTCACACCCCGACTAGGTAGTTGCGGAAGCATAAACGAGAATGTAACAGATAATACTGGTATCAACAACATTGTTTATAAAGGAATTCACAAACTAATTTACATCATATTACATGGGTTGGTACTATGTTCACAAACTAGATGAGAATCACATATCCGGTTTACGAGCTTTTTATCTAATATTATATATCTGCGTCTATTCACAGCTATTCAACTCTCCTTCAAACACCAAGCACGTAAGCAATCATTCCACTTTCGCTTTACCTGAAAAGCATGTTAAAACAGGTCAACTACGTCTAGTTGGTGAGTTTCAAGTTTCACGAGTATCAACGAAACCAGTATACGAGTTCGTAAAGTTTACAGTGTGTATGTATATATGTATGTGTATGATGTATTATACTAACCCACAAGTGAAACCGAAACGAGCTAAAACACATGGCCACCCCTGCCCATGCACTCCCGTTAGCATTTAACAGCCACTTTGCCCCAAGTATGTACTATGTCTAACACACATAGCAGTATGTAATAAGTTTAAATGACAATGTGCAACTGGGTTAACATGTTCCGGCATACCCCACCGGCCCTGTCAGTTGGGTTTGTCAAACCGATAGTACTATCCACACGTCACCGGCACGAAGTTAATCACTTGTGTTTGTGGGGACTTGTGAAGTATTAGTACTTAGATAATCCACATCATCACACGTTTTCAAGTATATAAGTATATGTAAACATGCTTTCCACCCCAAAAATTCATAAAACAGGTTAGAAAGTGGGGGTCGTGAAACTCACCTTATCTTAATTCGCACAGAAATTATGTATCAATAAGTCAGGTGCCTCGCTTATAGCCTGATTCCTATAAACGGTATCGTATCGTTAATACTAGTACAATGTTTAAGCTAAATCGGGCTATATAGATAATATGGGTATAGCTGTTAGGCCCAAAACGTGACCATAGTCTTAGATTGTGACGTTGTATACTATGAAATGTTTAAAACTGGATTTAGCTCAGTTTCACCGTTTCCCGAGCCTAGCCAAGTTGATAGTTTACGCGTTTCGGGAATAGGTAAGATCATAAAAACTTAAGTAAATATATTGATTGATAAAATGATTTGATTTATGAAAGAATTTTAAGGTTTCGGTATCTAGTTTGATCGCAGGGTTCGTTTCCGTTTTTACACAGGTTTGATTATAAAAAACACGTACAATCCACCCGAATCGTCCGGAATTCTCGTAAAATGTTCGTTTTTATCAATTTCATTCAAAAATATGACATTTGACCACTTTTATCATTTTGACATACCAGTCAGTCCGTTAAACACAAAACTGCCGGTTTCGTTAAAACAATTATAATTTAAATCTTTGATTAATCATAACTAAATACGTGCTTATGTATAAATTAAGTAAATTTTTGTAAAAAAATACATTAAAATATGGAGAATTTTATAAAAATATTTTCAGAAATTTTATGATTATTTATTTATTTATAAAAATTCATTTAATAGGTTATAATCGTGTAATAAATGGCCCGTTTATATCAAACGACCTTCGAAAAATCCAATAATTTTTAAAAATGGCCTCAATGTTATTACATAGCCCGTGCAAAACCTCCAGAACCTAAATATTTTGACAAAATGCCTTTTTGCGCGTTTTTCGGCTGTTAAAATTCGGTTAAATCATAATTGCACAAACCGTACTTAGGCATTTCCAATGATCCCCAAAATTTACCAGTGATCTTACCATCACATATTAATCACCAAAACCAAGTTTCATAATTTTTCAATATGTTTAGCTATTTTTCCCAAATAAACGCTCATAAACGGAAATAAATTCACCAAATATTCTCCGTTTATCGAAAAATTACCAAATTTGAACAGGGACTCATTTATATAATCCCTAATGTCCCTGAAAATTTTTACAACCAACAAAAAGCACGTCATAACCTAATACTAAACAGCCCTTAAACGAGTGTTACGGGTTTACCTTGTCGATTTTCGATGAGTTTTGCTAGTTTAAACGACTTTCCGGGTCTCGGGTTGCAAACTCAGTGTATCTACATATAATATAACATAAAACCAAGCATAAATCATCCATGTGACAGTCTTGATAATTAGGGTTTCGGTTTTGGGTTCAAACCGAACTTTCAAACCGTAAAAACGTTGTATTCATGTTCTAATCCGCGTTTTTGACCAAAAAAGTATATGTTCCTGGTTTGTAAACATGTTTAACATCAAAACATGGTTTTACTTGATTTTAATTGTTTTTGGATGGTTAAACATGTTTAAAACTAATCAAGAAATAATTTTCCACGATTAAACCTTACTAATCAAGCATGTAATCTCATGTATTTAGAGGTTTACCTTTAGGGTTTGGGCTGAGAAATATGAAGAAGTCAGCTGAGATTGTTCTTGGATAGTTTGGAATGTGAAAAATATCTTTAAAGTGTGGCTTATGTAACAAGCTATACAAAGGGGTCCATCCCCCCCAACTTGAGGCCGCAACTAATAAGGGCCCATTGGGCTTCTTTTTGGCCCAATGCTGCCTTGGTTTTCGTGACACGCGTAAAAGTCGGTCCAAAATTTAGTTCGGGTTCGGTTTTTCGCAAGAAAACTAGTTCGAGTGCGAAAACCAACGCGAAAACGAGTGTTTTTCAGCTTCTTTTTGTAAAATAAGAAAAACATACTGAATCGTTGTAAAAATCCAAAATATTTTCACGGATTTCCTAGAACATATCATATAAGTGTTTTATAAATCTTTTTCGGCTTCACGGATGCTACAATGCTCGTTTTGACATTAACGATTGCGTTTAAGCTTGTAGCGTATCGATAAACGAAACCTTTTTCGTTTAAAGAGTTTTAAACGTACTGGGGCCTAAATATCAATATGTTAGCCTCTATAATATATATATAACTCGTATATGACCCCTCAGTATGTATACGGGTCATAATTAGTATCGGTCGGTTACTCGTTTAAGCACTACGAATTAACCAATTTATCGTTTACTTGTTACGTAGTGAATATAGTATACCTCATTTTGTCACGAATGTCACAAATAATATGAGCTATTATGAGTTAGGCTAGTATTGGGTCAAATAAAAATGGGTAGTGGACTTGGATTAATAAGGAAAGAAGTAAGACCATGGTCTTAAGCCCATGACCCATAATATATAAACCACAATTACTCCCTAATCCATTCATTCCACAATTCCATACACCATCCAAAACACACACTTAATCTCTCCCTCATACTTCTATCTTTCTCTAACCGAAACCAAGAAAAAGAACCAATCCCGACCCATGGTAATGATAGTATGATAGTGTATGGATCCAAACCCGCTAGATCTAGTCGCGAAACGACGAGTCGACATCCTAAACCATTAAAATCACGAGATCCAGATGGAATCGGGTATGAACCGGTCAAAACATGAGCTTCGGGGTCCTAGCTCAGATCTGGATCAAACAGAACGAAAAACGGTGCGAAAATACGTTTTTCTTGCCACCGTCTGTTTTTCCGACACGGCGGCGCCGGAAAGGCGGCGTATGAGAATAAGGGAATTTCAAAGAATGTTTCTGACATTCTCTGACCATACCCTAATTTGTTAATGGAAAAATAACGAATTAACAAGCAATTCGTTACGCCCATTCGTTAAGAAGAAAAAAACGAATTAGAAGCAGTTCGTTAAGCCATTCGTTAAGTAATTCTTTAACGGAGAACTGACGAATGAACCCCCAGTTCGTTATAAAAGCCAGTTCGTTATAAAAGTCCATTCGTTAATAAATAACGAATGAGTCCATTCGTTATGAGAGAACACATTCGTTAAGAAACAACGAAGGAGTCCATTCGTTAAAGGACTGATGACGAACTAAAGTTTGAAGTAATGACAGAAAGGTCCCTAGACTTAAGATAAAATGGATTAATTACAAAGAATCCCTCGAACTTTATGAGTTAGAAAATAAATTAGTAATAAAAAATTCTAATGAAAAATGTGTTAAGACAGCTCGACCCCAGCCAGGGGCTCTTCCCCTTGGACTTTCAATACATTCGAAGTTGCGGTTTTGTATTAATAAGTGGAAGAATGGGGTTCAGTACTTTCAATACAATACTGTCGTTCTCTTATTGCCGAGGTGGGATGTGCGGACTCTCGTCAATCGGCCTTTCATCAACCGTGGTGAAAATCAAATAGAAGGATGGTATCATCATCTGCTCTTTGAGGTCAACCACGGGTTTAAGTTCTTTATACCGCAGGTGCCAAACAGAAAATATATCGATGAGATTGATCCCCAAACGGGTTGAAGAAAGCTCGTGTTTATGTTTAAGCCGCCAAAGACGATTAAGTGAGTGCCAGTGAAAACATTTCCGCAAGACCTTCACTTGTCATTCAACCGGTGGTATTACGACAACAGTACGGGGAAGCTGTTATTGTTTTAGGAAAAGGACTAAAGACTAACTTTATATGAGTCATAGATCCTATGTGGCTTTTTAACTTATCAGAGACAGAAAATGCGTTGTTGCTCAAGAACAAGATTGTTTTTGCAAATCGTGAAGACTATGACCGCACTATGCAATTCCAACGTGTTGTTCGTGTTTGTCATGTGTTTGGGGTTCATAGTTGTGTTGATTGGAAGTCAAAGCGATTCAAGTAATTTAAAGACAAAGAGCAAGAGACGAGTGGTGTTTGTTAGCGCACGATTTTGGCCGTCTCAAGTCTTTGTAGTCGCTTGTAATTTATTTATTTTAATGTAAGGGCAAATTAGTAATTTATTAAGTCGCATTCGTTATTTTATAGGTTCATTTGTTAAGGATGTTTAATGAATGTGGCCATTTGTATTTAAGTATGTTCATTCGTTAAGGATGTTTAACGAATGACCATCTAATCGTTATTATTCTTTACCATTCATCATGGAATGTTGAAGAATGGGGTATAGCGAATGAGTCATTCGCTATACCCATTAATATACTTATGTAATGAAGACGAATGGCATTCGTCTTCTATATATAGACTGGTATAGTCTACGTAATTTAACAAGTGTTTTAAGCTATTTCTCTCTAGTTGTTACTCTGCTCAATTTGCTACTCATACACTTCGTTCATTCACATATTACTCACATACACATATCATATAACAAGATCCGTATATCAATCAATATGAACTCATCAAACGGATTGATGCTCTAAATGTTCCTGCCAAGATTAAACCTAGTAAACGGGTGGGTCGATCAAGGTTTCAATAATAGTGATCTCAAGCACACTTGTAGGAAATTAATTGAATAATACTAGAGACTTCTACGAGCAAGGGTTCAACCTCGAGCAAGCTACAGTACCTCAAGCACACTTAGTTTTTGAATAAGTCATTGACAAAAGGTTGAAGATATCAAGAAGAACAATTTTGCTTGTAGGAAATTCTCAAGCAAAGTTTAATTATATCATGAAGATTGAAGTTTGCTTTAAGAATATTTTCTAAGGAACATATTCATAAGTTAAAGCTTGCTCGGAGAACTGTCCAGCATACTTAGAGATTACAAGATCTGCTCGATAAAGGCAAAGCTTACCCGAAGACCAATCTCACACTGGTAATAATTTTGAATTTGTTTTTACAATGATTTGGGTTTCTAGAAGGTGTCAGGTGTGCCTATTTAAGGGAATATTAGGTCACATTAATGACAACATTGAATTACGACTTAATAGACTTTCTTAGCATACATAATATCTTTGTACGGAAAGTAGCTGCACCTGGCATTCTAACAAGAAAACCTAAATTTATTCATTTGTATTATTAATTAATATCAATGGAAATCTTTTGAGTCTCTTGCGTGTTTGTCTTCTTTATGTTATTTTAACCAACATCTTGATTACTATTGATTCTGCCTATAGCAATCATTGTGTAACATCTCGGTTTTTCGTTTAATACATTTAAACCTAATACCCAAACCGTTTATGTTTTCGGGTAACTTAATTAATAAATATA
Organism: Bidens hawaiensis; assembly: GCF_021521415.1. Taxonomy (NCBI): domain Eukaryota; kingdom Viridiplantae; phylum Streptophyta; class Magnoliopsida; order Asterales; family Asteraceae; genus Bidens; species Bidens hawaiensis. The sequence continues at coordinate 242,818 of NW_027495006.1, forward strand.
ATATTCAATAAAATATTAGTTTTTATCATCCTAACACTAATTCATTAACTCGTATTCATGACTAAACCGAGACTCGTTTAAACTTTCTTGGACCACAATCATAGTATTACCTTTGGATTTGATCTTGTTAATACATTTAGAAACCTAAAACCAACTCAATCACACCCGTAATTTAGAAATCCAAATCTGAATAGTGATCCGGATTCTCAATTTAATCAAACCAACCCAATCTAATTCCAATTGGGCTTGTAAACTTCGTTATAATCCAATTAAGACGAGATATAGCTACTATATAACCAGCCAAACCATAACCCTAATGGAATTTCGATCAACGCAACCCTAATCGTGATGGTCTTGAATCCTGATCGTCGTAGATTGTTCATCATCAATATCCTTCAAGTCGGCCATAATCTAGTAATTAGAATACGTGTTACTGGTCGTTTATATTTGATTAATCAAAACCCAAACTTAATACCTCTTATTCATCATCGTTCAACTCAGTTCAGATCATCATTGGCCGACGACGTCTGTTAAGGCTATTCATCCTCATTTACAGCCGAAAACAGGTAATTGGTTAATGTAACGGGATCGTTTTTCAATGATTATCAAAACCCCTAATCCAATTTTTACTTATACAATCAGATTCGATTGATTTAATCATCTAGGGTTTGTAATTGGACTGGGTTTTAAGCAGTTTGGGTAAATAATTTCATTTTCAATACTTAACCAATTAAGCTGCTGGCTTATGTGGCTTTGCAGCAGCTGTTAAGACCTTGCACTAGCTCATGGCGCGGGTTCGAACCAACCCAAAAGCCGGTTAGGGTGTTTAATTTTTTTATATTAGTTTTTCTAAAATAATATCAAAACTAATAATAACAAATATTATTTTTGTTGAACCCGACATTTTATAATAACGTTTCCTTGTCGTTTCTTGTCAAATAATCATACAAGTTTCGTATATGTGTATATATATGTATGTATGTAACATATGTACGTATGTATGTATGTATGTATGTATGTATGTATGTATGTATGTATGTATGTATGTATGTATGTATGTATGTATGTATGTATGTATGTATGTAAGTGTGTATGTATGTATGTATGTATGTATGTATGTATGTATGTATGTATGTATGTATGTAAGTGTGTATGTATGTATGCATATATGTATGTATGTACGTATGTATGTATTATAAGTATATATTAATAATAATCCTAAATTTTTATTAAAACCCGACACTTTTAACCCTCGTTTCTCATCGTTGAACGTTTTGTAATTTTGTTTACATTTTTTCATATAAATATAAATATATATATATATATATAATATTTATAATAAACGTATTAAATAAATTTTTATTAAAAGATTCAAACGAAATATTTATTTATATATTACTACATATTATAACTAAATAATTACCCATTATTACTATGAATATTTATTTATATATTTGTATTTTATTTTTTATTTATCTAAATTATTACTTTATAAACTTGATAATATATTTATCATATCAAGTAAACAAGGGTAATCTTTAAATATCAAACATAATGACTTTAATAATTCAACATGAAACAATAATATAAATCCTTACAATAATAATCCATATAGAAAATAAATCGTTCAATCAATGATATTCTAATCACAAATCATAATTCAAAACTCATCTAAATCTTATGCCATCAAGTCGTGTTATATCTCTTATAATTAATTTATATTATTATAGTTAACTAGGAATCCTTGACGGTATATCCTGAAGGGTTTACTTTTCTCACATCTGCATTCGTATTTCATTGTTTAATCAGGTGAGTAATCGCTCCCCTTTTTACTTATTTTTAACCTTTCTGGGGACGTATGCGTATCGTATCATATTTATCTATTATCTAGTATTTAAAATCGCAATTGTTTAATCCTTGTGTGTATATCAGTTTATGCCTAACTTGCTATTTTCTTATTTGCTTTATTTGAACCGCATTCGGAGATGTTCAACATATTCTCAGTCTGGTATGATCATACGACCTTCGTAGTGGCCGGCGTCTGACGCATTGACAATAGTTTCACCGACACCTCATTTTTGGTAACCAATGCCCATTCGCATGGCAACGGTTTAGCCCTTTCTTTATGTTTGATTATTTGTGTATGTGCTATGGTTTAACTGTTTATCTCACAGGAAAAGTTTGCATATTTCTTTATATATTACATATACTATTACTGTTGTGTCTTAAACTGGTGTTTTACTCACTCAACATGTGTTGTTGACAAAAATATATTTTATACGCATTTGCAGGTTATCAACTTGGTTGTTTAGCAAGATGAAGATCACGTAGAGATACTTTTTAGGATACAAACTTAATTTATCATTGTTGTAATTTCATTATACTTGATGTACTTAACTGTAATTGTTTTATTTGAAATTATTAAATAGATATTGAAACTTATAATGTTGCATGACAGTAACCTTGAAAGCTGTGACAATAAGTTCATGCCCCGACAATTCTACCGTAGGTTGGGGTGTAGCACATTGGATCTTCAAATTAGCGTATTCATAACCGTCTTGTCAACATTAAGTTGTTGGTTACGAGGTTGATAGTGAGATAAGTCTATCCTTACAGATTTCAAGGAGGGGTGATATGGTGGAAGTTCGCTACCGTGAGGTGCCTATTTTATACTCCTTGATGCATGGAATACCTCTCATTCCATTTTGATACTTGGTTCCCATTAATGTGTGGATATGCAGATGCAGTGTAGGAAGAAAGATAATGCTACATTGGCGACTGATTATAACATTGTTGAAGTTTTTCAGAGCCATCAGTGATGAGGTTGTGGGAGCATCTAAAAAACATAAGTCATTTGATTTAAAGAAGTTAGGTGCTGGTTCGGAGTATAAGGAATCTGAATGGTATCTTAAGTTGAAGAGTGAAGGTTAAAGATGGAGTCTTTTGAAGGTTAATGCGAGACCATTGATGTTAGATGAAGTGGATAAGTCGGATAGTGGTGATGATGCATGCGAAAGTGGGGATGATAGCTATCAGGATAACCCAGGTGAGCATGTAGCAATGGGGACATATGGGGCTGACTCTAGCTAGGGTACTCAACGGAGGGGACCATTTCGATTCGCTTATGCAAGTATGGCAACATTTGATTAGGCGGAACAATATTTTCATCCAAATTGGGCCTATCAAGCAATCATGCAGGATGTTGTGATAAATACAAGACCACCTTTGTTTTATTAGTTTCTTGAACCTACTCAAGCGTTGTTTAACCAACATGCATTCATGGAAGCTAGTATGAAAAGGGCTGATAAGCAAAGGTTCAATAGTTATGGAACTGTATAAATGCCTACGCCTCTAAGTAGGAAATTAATCACTAGTATGTGGATGATAGAACTAGGCGAATGCATGAGGCATGGACCGCGGGGATACCTGTTGTCGCAAAGAAAACGATTGTGGATTACACTATTTTACCATCATATGATGGTAGTGTCACGTATCCTACGTCGCACCTGCATCATTAGATGTGGAGAGACCCATGCCAGGATCAAGTACTGCAAGAGCCGGTTCAACAACTTGAAGAGGGAAACCAAGGAAGTGTAGCGGTCAGGGTGTTGTTGTGTTCATGGAGTTCGCAGACGTTATGACATCCGTCTTCGTGCCACTTCGAATGCGCTATTGCTGAGTTGCGTCGGCGGCTATCTAGGTTGTGTTCTTGTGCAGTTTGATTTTTTCCATTATTTATGTTGGTTTAATCTTTAGGGGTTGTGGTCCGTTGGGGGTGTGTACCTTAGTTTATATATAAAAATAAAATAAAATAAAAAATGGGGAAGCTTAATTACACTGTCGGTATTTGCCAAAACCATACTATGGGGACAATGTATCCCAAGTTTGGGGATGATAATGATTTTTTTATGCGGTTTGCTGTGGTGTTATGGTAAAGTTCCCTTATCATGGTCATGATTACTTTGTGCGAGGGCTGCCTAGCTTTTCTAAAAAAAATTGTATAAGATTTCTAGTCAAGGGTAACATGATTTTGGTTGATTATCTCACGTAACATGCCTGCAACCCATTATCTTACATGAAGAGTTGGAGCTATACACTATTGTTGGTCATAGTTGTCATTATTTGATTGTAGTAATGTGGCTTTTCCAGTTAGAACTTGTGCAATGGACTCGTTCCGAGGCCTTATCTCAATATGAGTGCAAAGATGATAGAGGCAATTAGGTGCAACCTTTTTTGGATGTGTGCGCATGTGGTTTTGGGGAGTTGGGACTCATGCATTATACATACGAGCATGGTTAACGAGAGGGGCATGCGTTGGTCTTTAGAAGCCATTTTTGAACTTATTGCTTATTGTTGATGCCCCGTGAATTGTTCACTTATTTGTTACCTTTGCGAGGGGATCCAACTTAGTAGTCTACTTACGTATTTGTACTTTCGTTTGGTGAAATGTTGTGAAGTGTTTCGTGTTTTGCGTTGAAAAAACAATGAAAAAAAAAGTAAAAAAAAAAACGAGGAAAAGAAAATAGTAGCAACAATCTGAGATCAATTGATTAAAGTATGGGGCGACGAAAAAAAGGGCAGAATACGTTAGTGATGCATATAGTTGTTTATTTGGTTTTGTATGTAATAGTTAGGCCGAATTGGATTGCTTACGCTAGTTTAAGTATTCCCCACTTGCACTCACCATCGTGCATCTTACCATAAAACTTGCTTGACTTCTTCTCCCACATCTTCTGTTTCTTATCCTAGGGGTTCCATATCTTAGTACCGGGTCACTTAGTAGGAGCAACCCCTTACTTCACTTCCACCACCACGTCGTCCACAGCTAGGTCGTCATAAACCACCTCTATGAGATCGAATACATAGTTAAAAGTAGCAGGTGTACTAGCCCTGACTAGTGTGTGAACGTTCTATGGAAGTTGATGTGTGTCTAACGAGTGCTTATTATATGAGACTCACAACGAAGCTTTAAATTTATAAAACCGATTTTCCTAATAAAACCACACACAACCGGCAAGTATACCGATCGTTAGTAATATAGAACTAAGAAGACCGAGTATCGAACACAAGGACACGTGAAAATGTCTATGAACACTAAACCCTAGACAAGACCTTCATAAGAATAATATTTTTAATTAGTTTTTGATAAATTAAACTATTTGACCTAATTCACTTTGACTAAATTAAATAACATAACTTAAATGAACTTAACTTGACGTAACAGTTAATGAAACTCTAACGACAGTGACTGACAATGGAGAAAACGTCTACCTAAGTAAAAATCATATTGAAGGTCTAACAAGCTAATGGATTGAATGATCTCACGACACTGGTATCTAAGGACGATACAACTAAGGTTCTCTGAAGAAAGCTAGACCACCTCTCGGTCTCACTAACAAACTCTAACTTACACTTAATTGATTTTATGAACAAACCGGGAAACAAATGTTAAGGTGTTCTAATGCCGACTCTCCTCTAAGACTCACCGACACACAACCCTAATGGAAACGAATACTATGAAACCAAGGATAGAGGTACAATTTGGTTTAACATAAAGAAGACCAACTAATTGCTCACAAAGCCAAACCCGACAAGAACCGAACCCGCTCTCGCGCAACCCTAATCCTATCAAGTAAATGCTATGAGACGAATTTACTTCCAATCAACTCTCGGTCTCTAAGAAGGTGTTTACCCGCTGAATTATACCAACTAACAATCTCAACAAAACCCTACGGTTGATCCTACCGCAAACAAACTCTAAACACAAAGTAAAAATTTGAACATACAACTATCTATCAAAACCAATTCAATTAATCGAAGTATGAGATTATGATATAAAACCAATAAAATAACAACCACTAAACATAACCTAATTCATCATTAAACCAAACTTTCAATAGAAATTCAAGTCATGTTGACCAAACAATCCATAAAACTCAGTAAAACCTAACAATAATCATCAAACCTAGGTAGATTTAACAATTTAGCTACTCATGATATTTGGACAACAGCATATAATCAATAAAAACATCATATTAATCAACACAAACATAATTAAAACCATCCAACAATTAATGATAATCAATAACAACTCAAACCCTAACTCACTTGCAAAAGAATTCAACTTTAAAGATCAAAATCACAAGAGTTATGAACACTAGTAAGAACACCGAGTTTATGGATGTCTACTATCAATTAGAGCTGAGTTTTATGATGAAGATTAACCCTATCTGCTGTCCAAAGCCGTCCCTAATGATCTTCTTCTTCGTCTTGGCCACCAATAGCTTCAACAACCTTTTCTTTCCTTTCCCTTGGCTGCTGCCAAATCCGATCGACTTCAATAGGGGGTGTTAGGTTTTTTTTTCTTTTCTTGATTATGTTATAATATGGCGTGAAAGGCTTTCCCATGTTTGGCTTGGGTCGGGCTTTGAGTTTTGTCTTAAAACTTGATCATAAAAGCCTCTTATGTCTTCCAAAACTCGAACCTTTTCTCCTTTAAAACTTGTAACCTACACAAAATGATAAACTTTGTAAGATCAAATTAAAACAAGTTAAAATTCATTATTTATTATATAAATAAGCGGCTAAAACAATGATAAATGGTGCGAAAAACAAGGGTGTTTTACAACACATTAGAAGTCCTCTCATGTCGCACTTGATTAGCTTTGCTTCAGTGTTCACCATATCAGGCACCATTCTGGACATGCGGTTGAACTCAGTGATGTACTCGAGGTTTGTAATCTTCCCCACTCTCATATTCAAAACTTCATCTCAGTTCTATCAACTTCAACATCCGCGCAAAATAGCTTCATAACCATCTTTTTCAGATCCTCCAACTTCATGGATTTAATCTAAACTCTAGTCAATCTCTTCTCAACTGTTTCCCACCAGAACATAGCCTCATCACCAAACCCCTGGGTAGCATAACCCACCTCTTGGTCGGGACGACACTCGCTAACTCTGATTAACTTTCTCATTGAAGTTATCCACTAGTGAGTAGCGATTGCATCCCCCAAAACAGTCAGCTTCGACAGATCACAGCGCTTGAATGACTTCTAGCTGCACCCACCTCAGCCCCTCTTCGCTTCCCCAAGCTATACTGGCTGAACATCACTTGATTCTTCTTTCTTAGTCTCACCATCTTTCTTACCACCCTCCTCTGTCTTCTCATTAGTCTTTACATGGCTTTCATCATGTTTATCAGGTTGCAGATTCTTCACGGCAGCAGATACAGCCTGAGCGATGGCAGCTTGAATACCATTCATTGTTACTCTAATCTCGTTCAGTTTCACTTCATTCTTCTCTTGTGTTAGTAATCGTTCCCAGGAAATACGTTGCCTACCACGACTTTACGTACGACCTCCTTGACCAACAACCTTCCTCGCTTCAGCCATTCATATTCTGTAACGAAACATGAACGTCATCTCTCAAGGAACTATATAGTACAAGGATAGTAAGGCTAACAGGTAATAGCATTGGCCAGCTATGACTAGCTGATCACGTTAATTTCCATGTCAGATACATTGCCCTTTATGGCTTCACTTGTGCTAGGTTCTACTACTTACATGTAACCTACAATCTTATCCCTAGAAATTAAGCTAGCATTCACACATCCGACTTCTTTCATTCAAATACATATACTTCTAATTTATTACATGATCTTAATCATGTACTTTACCATTCTCGAGCTTGCTTAAGTGACACATGGTTTTTCTTGAACTAGCATCTTCTTTCTTTTCTTCTTTAAGTCATATTCTTTGTTCGAGTCTAAGCATGTAACATGCTTATTTCTTTCGAACTTATGCTATGATACCACCTTGTAAGGCCCCGGTCTCGGTGCCCTACATTGACATTGGATTTACTCATAAACACAGTTCTAAATATCTTAGTCAATTAAAACTTTTTGCGGAATATAAAAGCATGAACCATTTGTTACTAAGTCTTAAATTAAAGCAAACATTCACACATGTCTTTCAACTTCAAAACAAAATGACTTCTAATCTTCAAATGCCAGCCTCTTTATTCTTCAACCATGTATGATTCTCAAGCCAGCTGCTGCACTCTATTTTGCTACATGCATACTAATGTCTACTACGTTGAGTGAGTTCGAGTTAATCAGGAAACATACATTACATTCACATACTTACATACATATGTATCCGAAGATACATATTACATATTTAACATGTTTTCCTTTCTTACATACAAACATACATTCATTCTTACTTTCATACTTTCATTCTTTTAACCTGTACATTACATACATAACTATCTATACATTTTAAAGAGCATTTCTCCTTATAACCTTCTCAGATATTATTAGGTTCTGCAACCATGTAACCTTTGCATATATTATTAGGGTCTGCAACCCTGTAACCATCGTAGAGTTTGTTAGGGTCTGCAACCCTTTAACCTTCGCAGATATTATTAGTTTATGCAACCCATTGATTTTTGCAGATATTATTAGGGTCTACAACCCTTAACCTTTGCTGATATTATTAGTGTTTGCAACCCTTTAAGCACACAACCATACAATTATACATACCGTACATACTTTTAGTTATAAATATATATATATATATATATATATATATATATATATATATTCATATATCATCTACGTGCATACTCATTCAAATATCATTCATAAACATTCATATAGCATACACTTACCACTTAAGGTTAGTATATTAGCAAAACGCATTGGAGTATGCAGACAGCTCTGTAAAAAACATAACAGAGAATGGGGCTAGAAACTCACATGTTTCATGTTTCTTTTTATTTAATGGTAATACCCCTCCTTAGATGTGTATGGCTAACTGTGTAATAATTATATATATCAATCTACTACTTCTGCTATATCATACCTCTAGGTTAGTGAAACCCTTAGCTAATGAGGTCTGTGGCCAGCGCCCCATGCAGCAGGGTTCTAGAGGCGACAACCCCTAGAGGGGTCCAAGGGGTAGATCCCCTGGCAGGGTTTAAGCTCATCAGAAGTACTTACTAAAAACCTCATCCAAAAATTGAAGTCCAAACCAATCGAATCGAACTAATACATTATATAACATATTCGTCGCATATGTCCAACATATTCGCCGCATATGTCTAACATATTCGCCGCATATGTCTAACATACACGTCGTATATTGTATCCAACATATACGCCATATATATTGTCCAACATATGCGCCGCAAATGTCCAACATACGTTCTGTATGTGTTTCTAACATATGCCCCACATATGTCCAACACACGTGTCGTATATGTTACAAACATATACTCTGCATATACATATATGCTTCAAACTGTGGATCATGTTACTTTTAACGCATTTTTAGAGTTTTTCCGCGTTTCCGGCGCTATCAGCCGCCATGGGCCGCCGCTCTTGGCCGGAATTTGATTATCTTTGACCAAGGTTGACTCGATTGTTCTATATCAAAGCTAAGGTGACCTTTAAGCTCATTTAATCCCCCGATTCATTCAAGATCTAAATTCAAATGGATTAAACGACGCACGGGGCTGCATTGTTGGATTCAATAGTGTTGGATCAGCTGGGATAAATAATATTCTACCTTAGTTTGGTCTCGGTTTGGAAGATTGAGCGGTGCAGAGAGCATTTGGTTTAGGTGTGTTTTTGAGTGTGTAGACTAAGGTGAGGCATTGATAGAAATGAAAGGGATGTAGGGGTTTTAGGGTATTTATACCCTAAGCCCATGGGCCTTAGGCCCAATATTTCACAAATTCATGATCAATTCTAAGTCCATCTATTTTAAGCCTACCATCGTTTATTTATTATTTTATTATTTAAAACATCAATTGTTACATTAAGGAGGTTAAAAAGGAAATGAATGTGCTGCGTGAGAGCAAGCAACGGGTAAATGTGGGAATGTGATGGGTGGACCCTTAATTGTAATAAATATAATAATTATTGTATGTTTAATGGTTTCATTTTAAGGAATTGTTTGACTATGATGGCATGTTCAGTCAGTTTCGTGGTATCTATACTTCTCCTCTTTCTTCTACTCATGTGTCTAACCTAGTGTCTCAGTCTATATTGATTCATGCCATCTCCAATAGTTTGAACGATTATGATTTGTCTGTTGGTCCCTCAAACGGAAACTCTATACATGTAGTTCCTCGTGTAGCCCCTACAAACACCATGCCACAAATAGCATACACAACCGATGTAGTAGCTGTTGAAGATACTTCAGACACAGATTCAGATTCCTCCTACATATCTGCTAATAATGTTGCTCCAACTCTGGCTGAGCCTACATTCAATCTCCAGGAAGAACCCATCTCCAGGAAGATCTCCCTTAGTAAATGAAAAAGTACATGTTGCGGTTGGAGAGACTGGGGCAAATGAAGTTCCTACTCATGCTTCTGACAACACTAATTCTACTATGATTCCTATAGTTGTTCCATTTGGGAAAAATCGTTGGGATGGTCCTATCGCTTATGAACATGTGGTTGATTAACCAGACAACATTTAACTAGCCACTGATGTTCTAAAGCATATTCCATCATATCGAGAATCTATCTGACTATTGAACTTCAAGCAGAACCCATTGAGCAAGTTAATCTGATTCCTCAGTTTCCGATTCACCCAACTCATCCAAAAGAGAGCATCATTGGTTCTCCTTATGTTGGCAACCAAACAAGAAGCAAGTCTGGTACTAGTAACAAATGTCTTTTTGCATGTTTTATTTCTCAGATTGAACAAAAGGACTATAAAGTTTCTTTTAAGGAAAACTCATGAAGTTGAAGCTATGAAAGAAGAATTGTTACAGTTCAAGAAGCTGAATGTGAAGGCTAGTGAAGAAGATGGAGAACAAGAGGCCGATTGGTACCAAATGGGTGTTTATAAATAAGAAAGATGACAAAGGGGTGATCATAAGAAATAAAGCTAAATTCTTGGTCCAAGGTTTCTCTTAGTGTGAAGGTCTTGATTACGATGAAGTTTTTGCTCCCGTTGCTAGACTTGAGGCTATTCGCTTCTTCTTGGCCTATTCATCTTACATGAACTTCAAAGTATATCAAATGGATGTGAAGATTTCCTAGTCCCTCATCGAATCGAATCGAAGTCTCTAAAATCAATCTAATCGAGTTTCAATTTGAATCGAAACGAGTATCCTATATTCAAGTCGATTAGTTATTATTAGATTCGATTCATTTTATCATACTCGATTTGATTCACTTTGACTTGGCATATTAAGAAATTCTTATGTTCAATAATCTTTCGATTTGATTCTTTAAAATTTGATTCGACTCAATTTCTTTTACTCGATTCATTTGAACTGAATATTATTTTCAAAATCTTTGTTTACCATATGACACTAGATTCAATTCACTTTATTCGAATTGACTCATCAAAATTTGATTCGACTGATTTATCCCTAATAGTTTTAAACTTTTTTCATGTTTACATTATGTTATGTTTTACCTTTTTTGTGTATATCATGTTGTCTTTCATCCTTTAATATGTCCTAATAGTTTGCTAATGATGTCATTGCAGCAACACAACATGTACTATCCTCTTGATCTTCCAAGGAAGAGGAAGTATCAGGTATTCACCTCAATGATCAAAGGGTTGAGAGAGTGTCACGTAATGTATGCCATATATGCCAACACCGAGATCTATACTAAATGGATAGAGGAGTTTGGAAAAATTCCAAGGCATTAAAATATGGAAGTGACTTCACAACTGAGGTAGTTGGGAAGTAGTTGACAATTACCGAAGTTGATGTCAGAAGAATTTTGAATATAAAGGGCGCTCCGGATCACTTCTTTGGCAAAATCATGAAGAAGGATTTCAAGGAGTTTGTACAGAACATGGGGTACGATACAAGATGTACAACCTACGAGAAGAACCACCTGCCTCCCTATTGGAAGTTTTTGTTTCATATTACTACAAACTTCCTGTCTGAGCAGATTCACATTACTACAAACTTCTTGTCTGAGCAGAAAGGAGGCTTTGACAAGTTGAGGTCTGACTAGGTGGGCATTACAGGATAACTTACTAACCTAACCCAGTTCAACTATTCAAGACACTTCTTTCTCCGAATGCATGGAAATGCCATATCTGACATTACTTTGATGATGCATCCAAGATTTGTACAACTGCTTCTGGATTATCTAAGTCAGAGGTCACCCGTCCTGTAACCGAGCCTAATCATAAGATGGTTAGGCAAGCAGAGTTCAATGCAATGTTGGAAACTACCAGCCGGGAGTATATAAGTATCAAGGAGATGTTTCGGGCATGAAGTTCGGTTTGTTTCCTAAAACCAAGCCAGATGATGAAGTTGAAGAAGGAGGATATGATGATGATGATAGTGTAGATGATGGTGATGATGATAATGAGAGCGAGGCTGAACAAGAGTTGGACAGTGAGGCTACTGACAGTGATCCTGAGGTTGAGGGTGAACACAAGACGAAGAGGAAAAATGATAGGAAGAGGAAGGCTCCTAGAAAGTCTTCTGTTGCAGGTTCTTGTCAACAAACAGAAGAGAAGGAAGAGCCCGTGCAACCCTTGAAGCATTTGAAGAAAGTGGGAGACTCCAAGAAAACCACTTCCTCAAGATACCTACTCACTTAAGGTAACCTTTCCCTTAGCTTTCATTGTGACACAAACTACCACACAACCAACCTAATTGACCACACCTCCACCTTGAGCCACCCAAAATACCCATACCAAGCCTCACCCGACACCCTAAAACGTTCCATGGCTTCTATAAAAGGGAAAAAGCGAAATTTCCCAAATTCAAACACAAACACAACCCTAGGAAAACTCCATGACTCTCCCATAACCTATCCCAAACTCGCTCCATGAAAACAACACGAACCCATACAAGGCCTAGACTTACCCATCTTAGATCAACCCATATCTCCACCGGACAAATAAAAACCAAACCAACACACACTTCACCCAACCAACAAACTCTTTCAATCCCACACAGCACCTCTCCCTTCTCATCCCCAACCTTTACCTCTCCTTTACTAGCATCCACTTTTTGGTCATCCACTTTTACTTCCGCTCCGTCTACCCAACCTACCACCCAAACATTAACCGAACCCATTAGCCTACCTTTAACCTTGACAACATATTTCCATATCCACACCATAACCATGCCCGTGCAAACCACAACCCAACCCAATCCAACCTACCTATCCAACACACCTCCCACAATCACCACATCCTCTGTTATTTCTGCCATTATGTTTGTCACATCCCGAAAATCTTATCTTAGAAATGGAGGACTTAACTAAGTTAATTTCGGGTTATGACAGATGCCGATAGCCGAATCACGAAACATAACGCTTATATATATTAAAGGAATTGTTTATTTATCAGAGCGCACATGTCTAATTTTACATAAAGTATTATTGTTACAAGTCCACACACGTCATAAAATCAAAACCACACGCATTCTTCGTCCCATCTCCTCCCTCGCGACGCCTCCAAGGTTCTCATTTACCTGAAAAGTATGTTAAAATAATTTTGTCAACACGAATGTTGGTGAGTTTCTCAATTAATAAAAGAAAACCGGGATGTAACAGTATTCGGGTTTACTCCCATTTATTCATCATTCATATAAATGATAAAAATTTCATTATTCACCATTCTTTTCAATGGGAATTTAATTTCCACTTTTCCAAACATAGCTATATATTTCTTAAACAAAACGTGTTAGTTGTAAACGAGCAAAGAGTACAACACATGTATGACTATCAATATGATAAACCTCATACATACCAAAATCAAAATATTCCCACCTTTTCAACCAAAGCGACTGGAAGAGTGGGGCGTTGCCCAGATAGATCTACCAATATTTTTAGACCATTTCTCTCTAGGTTAAAGGTTTTTCCTTTCATAATGACTCATCGCATTTAACACAATTTGTAAAATATATAACCCTTTTCTTTAAATACTTCTTCCCCAAAAACATTTATAAATCATTAAAATATTTAAAGTTGGGATTTACGAGAAAATTGACCGTTATTGGTTGATGATCGGTTATTCCAACTTGACTTGTAACATATTATTAAATGGTACACATTTAATAATAATTTTTATATTCTAAGTTGTTGCACAACTTAAATTATTTCACACATTTTCCTAAAAATGATATCTTTTTGTTTATGTGTTTATTTTACTTTTAATGACACATTGGCGTTTAAGTCCAATCCCTATATGAACATTTAATACACACAAGATCTCTAAACTTATAAACTTAACCCAAGTAGCAACAAACACATCTCATGTATAAATATTCTATATATTTAGGAAATAAACAAGTAATATATATATATATATATATATATATATATATATATATATATATATATATATATATATATATATATATATCATTTAATAATATTTAATATTGTTTAATAATATTAAGTTTTATAAAATTATATTTTAGTTGCTGAAATATTTATATTTTGCTTCTTTATACTTATTACGTTTTTTAATATCATTTTCCGGTTCGGTCGGTTTTCGTCGGTTTTGTGTTAATCGGTGAACCGATTAACTTTTTCTTATAAAGTTGAGTTTTTAATTATTTTTAAATACTTTAAGAGAAAATACACAAGTTTTATAAGTTACTTTATTAAAATAGTTCATTTTTTATTTTAGTCATTAATTTCACAAACTAGTAATTTTGGTGTATTCGTATCGGTTTTCGCGACACGAACCGTCAAGGACCAAGTCTTTATCATGTTGTACTTTATATATACATTTACTTATGTAAGGTATATATATTTTTGTGGTTTAGGGGCTGTTTTAAAACAGTTCCTAAAACCATTGTCGGTTCGCGTTAAAAATCATATTTTTCGACCGTTAAAACTACCGACAAGCGATTTAAGCCATATTAAACACATCTAACACTTTGTATACTTTATACACATATTTCTAACATGTAAGTTGAATCATATTTACAGATTTAAACACTTATCACAAAACACAAATATTTTTGAAATTCGCAAGTCTAATATGCACAAGTCCTAACTTACTAGTTTTAGCAATATACGGACATGTTATTTTTACTAAGCCTAACATGAATATAGTACCTTAAATTTCCAGATTTTAAGTCACATTCTATCATGTCCCTTTCAACTTATGTGATGCCAAAATTTAGCTTTTAACATATTCCTCTTTATTATACTAAAATCCAATATAGAACATGCACATTCTTCCAATCATGGGGTACCATATTATCCTTATTTTCTTAACCATTTAATAAGTCATTTTCCATGCATGTCAAGATACAAAACTTTTCTATTTTCATCATGTATATTCAATAAGTAATAAAAACTTCATTCAACAATGTTAGTGCACGGTTTTGTCGCTTCGAGTCTTTGTAATTATCATTTGTAATATATTAATATTTTAATATTAAGGGAATTTATGTAATTTACTTTAGTTCGTTAATGTAAGGCCAATTCGTTAAGGGTGTTTAACGAATTAGCCAGTTCGTCTAATGTAAAGTCTGGTTCGTTATGTATGTTCCCATTCATCATGGAATGTTGACGAATGGGTTCATAGCGAATCAAAGATTCGTTATGTGTTGGTGCATGTTTTGTAACAGATGATCTATTGTGTTTGTTAGAATTGAGAGCAACGGTCAAAGGGGAGTCTGTTGGTGCATTTTGTGACCGTCGCTATGCAATTCTGACCAGCGGAGACGAAGTGGCGAAGTTAGAACAACTTCGCCATAGGCGAAGTTAGAACAACTTCGCCTACTGGCCCAAGCCCAAGCCCGCGAAGTTGGTTTACTATATATATGTGTGTCTTGTTTAGGGTTTAGTATCCAGAAAGTCAGAGTGTTTTGTGATCAGTTAAATTGTCTAGAGAGAAACAGAGAGGGAGAGTCGTGTGGGACGGCCCGAGGTAGAGCTCACCTCGGGTCGGTCGTGTCTTTGTTTGTGTTCAGTTTGTAACGTGGTTTGGTTTTATATAAAGGATCTGCATATTCGTTTATCCCATTCGTGTGTTTGTTCGTGTGTTTGCTTATGTGTAATCGTGTTCTTCCTCTTCTACACCATTAAACGAGTCTAGTAGGATTCCGCACTCCTAGACCTCGTGCGGATCTCGTATCGATCAGCGACGCCCCGGGGGGGCTTACATTATGCTTTTCCTTTTGAGTATGTAAGTTAACGAACTGGATCCAATTCGTTACGGGATGTGTAATGAATTGGTTTCATTACCTATATATAGGGTGTTTCATACCTTGTTAATAAAAGTTTTGATTATTGAATAACGAATCTCTGTCAAAATTCTATCTCGATCATTTCTTCACTTAACCTATTACTAATACACATATCTAATCATTATACATATATGTATAACCTAAGTAAGAGTATAATCATGAACTAGATCCATTTACGGTATTAGATCTATTAAGGTAATCGATATCGTGTTGATAGATCTAAGGTAATTACAAACAAGTATATCATTCAATAAAGTTTCTATTATTAGTAAATTCACTAAGTTAAGAAATTTAGTAATTTTCCAAATGCTTTGCATGTTATGACTTATCATAATCATAATATTTTCATAACAATCTTCCAAGTATTTATATGCTAGATATTCAAATCATTATTCAAGTTAATTATGCATTTAGCAAAAAAGGTTTCTTTATTTAATAATCTCTACCATTTTTCAACATTGTACATTTCTTCAATCAACATTATAATGTAACACCAACTTGTATATACCCATTTCTCTCTCATGAAACCAAGAATCCAACAATTAACTCTTTTAATTTTTAGTCTTTCATTTAATTACAAGTATCATAATAATAAATACACATTCACTACATTAAAAAGTTCATTTTTTTTATTTCACCAAAATATTACATGCATGTCTTTGTATCTTCATATTTATCATGTTAATAAAAGAACATATATCTTCTTAAGAATTTCTAATCATGTGACCATTGCATGTACCAACATTACAACTTAGATAACCAAATTTATACATATATAAGTGTTTAATATTCTTCTTTATTACATACTTACAAGATCCTCAAAAGACACATAACGTCCCACTTTCTTCAATCAAGATTATAATATATTATACACCCACTTGTAATTGTCTCTCTCTCTCTCTCTCTCTTCTCTTTCTTTTACCAACATGACCCATCAATCATCTTCTATTATTTTATTAATTCTTTATAAAATGTTTAAATTTTAAAAGGTATTGTAGTAAAGTCAACTCTTTTAGGTAGGTGTGTATGCATGTATGTGGGTTTTGGGTTCCTCCACACACACACACACAAACACCTATGGTTTTGGATACCTACACACACATGAAGGAACTTTTTAGTCCGTAATCTTGAGTTTTTAGTTTATTTCTTGAATGTGTGAAACATTTTTATTGCAAAATTAGAAAGAAATGAACATTATAAGGCTACAACCTTAGGTTTTTGGATGGAAAGAAGTGATTAAGAGGAAAACAAAGAAGAATCTTGAGCTTCCAAGTTCTTTTATAAGCTTCCTAGACCTTTGATGCTTCTTTTTCCTTAACCCCTTCAAGCTACTTGATCTTAAGAGGCTAAAATGAGGATGAAGGTGAAGTTGTAAGGTGAAATGAGGGTGGTGGTGGGTGGCGACGGATTGGTGGTGGGTGGTGACGGCTTGGTGGTGGGTGGTGGTAGTGTGTGTTTTTGATCTTTGGTTTATTTTTTAAAGATGAGTGGTGTGTTCTTGTGTTTAAGTAAACTCCATGGATAAGTGTTCTTGAGTTACTTAGAGAAAATAAATGATGAAAGATGAAGAGGATGTTGATGTTGATATATATATAGAGAGAACATGTGCAGGAAATATGAGTTGTTATAATAGAATAGATATGTGAAAGATGGAGAGTTTAGTAGAGTTTGGTGGCTTTGATGTACAATCTCCAACACACCATAATAGACAATCATTGGATTGCATGCAAAATATTGGAAAGAGAATAGAAGATACGGATCTTTAGGGAATTTTAGGAAGAGATTTGGTAGGATATTGGGCATTTAACACAAGATCCTTAATTGTTAATTTAATGTTTAATGAATTTTAACTATCTAAATGAACTCCGTTGCAAATAATTTTTGACGGACTTTTTCCGATTTAGATTCCTGACGCAACGAGCCTAAGAGCATAATTTTTGGTGATACTAAGTTTTTGGCTCACACAGTGTCCCCTACCGGCTCTTAACGGCCAACATATTGATATTCGTATGACGGAGAATTCTAAAATTAAGTTTATCACTCATATCAACTATTTTTGCTAGTCATATAATTTTTTTCAGGTCGTTCCCGATTATTTTGGACTTTTTAACTTTTCGGGGTATCGCCGGTGTTCATTATAAGGCTATTTTGTTCGTTACGTGAAGTGTCCGCTACGCGAAAAATTTAAACTTTTTGAATATAAACAATTATAACACACATATTTTTCAAAACTTTGGAATAAAATAATATTATTTTATTTATTACAATATTTTATTCAAAAAAGCACTGTTGAATTAGTTGCGGGTTAAGGCTAAATTTTCTAGGGTTTCACAATGTTGTCCATTGGTAAGTTCTAGAAGACTCATGTGTAGACGGATCCTATCCTTTATTGGATTCAAAACACAAAGAGGGCCAAGAGGGAATTTCTTATGAATGATTTTGTGAAAGAACAAAGGAAGACAAATGAATTAGTTAAAAAGGAAAATAATGCATTGGTTGCTAGGGTTTCCTTATTGTAGCATGATAGGGAGGTTGATAGCCCGAATTGAAAGTCAACAGCTCTGTATTGAAACTCTACAGAACCGGGTGAACAATTAATAAACTCAGATGACTGATCAATCTCTGTTGATTGCCAAATGACATGAAGAGGTTATTCGACTTGAGTTAAGGGTTTCTCACCTTGAAACTAATTTCCTTCCTCTACTAACCATACACACACTTTGAGGAGTGAGGTGGAATTAGCTGTTGATAGGATGTTGATTCAGAATGAGCGTTTTGAATCAAGAATTGGCTTGTTGGAAGGTGATTCCCCTTCATCGTGGAATGTTGGAACACTTATTGGTGAAAATGCATAGTTGTGGGCATATATTAATAAGCTAAAAGCCTAGATTGACTAGCATTAACGCTTCAATATTGTTTAAGTCAGAGTCAATGATTGACTGGTTAACCGCTACCTTGCTGCAACTAAGGTCCTGCAAATGACCGATGAAGATGTTGAGGACCTAAAGACACTGTTAAAGACTGTGTTCAAGTGTTGGGTAGATTCCGAGGAGGAAGATGATGAGAAAAAGGAATAGAAATAGTCTACCTTAGTTGATCTTGTTGCTGACGATCTTTATGTTGGCACTTAAAGTGGCTTAGGTGGCAATAGACTCAAAACTGGTGGTGAAGGTGCAAGTGGTAGTGGTGGTGGTATTGCCATGATTGGTTATGACTAGTTGTAGTGGGTACTATTGTTAGCACCGGTGTTGTTACTGTTGAATCCGTAACCGTGGTTTCTCCGGCTGTTGGAGAAACTCCCACTAGGAACAAGGAAGAAGACGAGAATGATGAAGAGGATGATTCTGATGAAGAAGACGATGAGGATGAGGATGATGATGATCCTCATGATAGTATGATGAGCCAGAAGGTCGTAATGGTGGTGGAAATGGAGCTGGTGATTGTAATGGTGGTGATGTTGTTGGTGGTGGTGATCACACTGCTTCACAAAAAGAGATGCCACGAATTGATCCACAATCTGATCCAGCTAAGAAACTAAGAGAGACATATGTTGCTTTGAAAGAGGGCTTCTCATCCATTTATAATGTTGACCAACATGCATGTACCTAGTCTCCCGTTTAAGAAAACTTTCGATGATGGAATAAACTACTCTCTGAACCCAGACACTCCGGTTCGTGGTGTTGAAGAAGCATATCAAGATCAAGAGCCAGTTACGATGGTGGCTCTTCCTGGAATCGTTGATGAATCTTCTCGAGTACCAAGACGAGGAAAGAACTATATGTACTCTATCAGCATGGTTTCCAATCTCAGAGGCTATGTTTGTCCCTATCATGATGACTCCCTAATTCTCTACTGCAAATTGAATGCCACCAGCAAGACACAGGAATCAGACATGCCAATGGAGACCTGACTTATATGCAATACACCATGACTTATATGCATAACAGTCACGGGACAAGTGGCCGACTCGGTGGCATTGGTCACACTTGTTGCATTCCCCGCCATGACTCTTCCCACACAAGTTACATCAGTTCATAGATGAATCGAACTTCCTCCAGCTCTCCCGACATTAGCAGAAAACATGCGACCTGAATGTTCGTTTTTCTTAAACTGTTCTGCCGAATTTCCAACCAATTTTCTTTTAAACTCTCCTGATTTCTTATCGGTTTCTGCTTAATCAACTTTCTTTCTGGTATCCTTCAATATCCCTTTACGAACACAGTCGTCGGTCAGAGTTTTCACGAGTTCTCTAGAAGACTGAATCGTGTCGGGTTTCAAAGACGTAACCATGCATCTAATCTCAAGTTCTAATCCCGAAACGTATCTATCGATCTTAACATATGCAGGCATTACCAGTCGAGGTACTAGTCTCGCTAAAGCATTAAATAGAGATCTATATGTTCCGATATGGGCAGTACTCCTTGATCAACTCCATCTTTTGCAACTCATTCCTCGGGCAGTACTCCTTGATCAACATCCCCTTCAACTCTTCCCATGTCAGACCATAAGTTGCATCTTCTCGAATGTTCTGAATTAGGAAGTTCCACCATTCGAGTGATTTGTCTTGAAAAGAGCATACTCCATATTTAACTCACTTAGCTGGGCTACAGTTACTGATCTTCATGACAGACTCCATTTTCTCAATCCAACGAACTATTTCAATGGGCCCTTCAGCTCCTGTAAAAGCTTTGGGATTACATTTCCGAAATGTACCATAGGCACAACCAGATACTGGATTCCTGTTAACATAGTTTGTTCAGAAATCATCATTGATTATTGAATTTTACTAGTCACAGTTATGGAATTTTTAAAAATGATTTTTATCCTTTTATTTCTACCTGACGGGTTACCGGTAAGATTTTCGGTTCCAGCTCTGGTTCCGACATCGTTACGGGTATCCTGTCTCCGATTACGGTTTGCATCACGATAATCGCCTCGATGCTCAAGAGCTGAGTTAACAATTTGAGTAATGAGTTGATCTAACTCCACCTGGGTGGATGGTAATCCGGACCCTCGACTTGCGGTGGCTCTTCTTGTCTTAGGTGGCATTTTCTTCTTTATTTTACCAAGAAGACAACATATTGGTTAATTTCTTATGATGATGTAATTTAACAAAGAAATTTCTTAAACAGTTATCATATAACCAAAATATTCTAATAATATATCAGAAGGGAATTACATAACTTATCCCCTAAGGGTACAAAATGTGGGTGTAACACCTACAACCCAAGATGTTCAAATTCTCCTACCGATCTATTACAACTAAGGCCAAAAGTGCCTAATACAAATACATAAAACGCATCTAAGGTATCATGCTAAGGTAGGTCATGATGTGATACACATAGTCTTCCACATCAACTACCTAGTTGTCCATATAACCCAACTGTCCAACCAATTCTCTAACATAACGACTCGGTTCACCAAAGCGACTCGGTTCACCAAAGCTACCATCATTTGGGCCATCAGTTGAGAATAAAAATTACATCTTCTCCCTAGCTTCCATTTCCATGTTTTGGTCCATTAGGCTAAATGTCAAGGCTTCATTTAGGGTCAACCTACCCATCAAAGAGGCCAGTTGATCCTCCACAGTTGGCCCATGATGAGGGGATTCCCAATTACCGGGTGGGATGGGAAAAATGGGTTCAGGTTGGTTAGTTACTACTAGTGGTACCACGGGTGGTGAGACGGATGCCTCAAAATCATTTCTCTCCTTTTTCCCATGTTTTCCGCGATCGGGGCAGATGGGAAACTCAAAGTGAGTGGGGTGGTATGCTCGGTCATGGGAGCAGGTGGAGGTGGAGGTATATCCTCAACCCCATAGTCAGCTACGGTGAGGTCAACGTAAACAGATGCTTGCGACATCTGCGTTATGTAACTTAGTTAATGCCTTATAAATAAAATAAGTATAAATAATAGTTAACCATCACTTTTAAACAAAAGTATAAATTTCATATCATAACTTTATTACATACCTTGGCTTCGCGAGGAGGGATAAACCATGCGTCTTGATTTCAAGAGTTATAGTTTAGAAATTCTTTTTATTTAAATTTCCATTTCGTTATAACGATCGGCTCTGATACCAACTTCTGTCACACCCCGAAAATATTATCTTAGCAGCGGAAGACTTAACTATGTTAATTTTGGGTTATGACAGATGCCGATAGCCGAATCACGAAACAGAATGCTTAAATATATTAACGGGCTTGTTTATTTATTAGATCGCACATGTCTAAATTTACATAAAGGATTATTGTTATAAGTCCACACACATCATAACATCAAAACCACACGCGTTCTTCATCCCATCTCCTCCCTCGCGACGCCTCCAAAGTTCTCATTTACCTGAAAGTCAATGAAGGAGAGTCAATAAAGGACTGGTTAACAGCTACCTTGCTGCCACTGAGGTCCTGCAAATGACCGATGAAGATGTCGAGGAGCTAAAGACACTGTTAAAGATTGTGTTCAAGAGTTGGGTAGATTCCGAGGAGGAAGATGATGAGAAAAAGGAAAAGAAATAGTCTACCTTAGATGATCTTGTTGTTGACGCTCTTTATGTTGGTACTTCAAGAGGCTTAGGTGGCAATAGACTCAGAACTGGTGGTGAAGGTGCAAGTGGTAGTGGTGGTAGTGTCGCCATGATTGGTGGTGACTAGTCGTAGTGGGTACTATTGTTAGCACCGGTATTTTTAGTGTTGAATCCGTAACCGTGGTTTCTCCGGCTGTTGGAGATACTCCCACTGGGAACAAGGAAGAAGACGAGAGTGATGAAGAGGATGATTCTGATGAAGAAGATGAAGATAATGAGGATAATGATGATCCTCATGATAGTATTGATGAGCCAGAAGGTGGTAATGGTGGTGGAAATGGAGCTGGTGATTGAAATGGTGGTGCTGTTGTTGGTGGTAGCAGTGGAGCATGTGATCACATTGCTTCGCACAAGGAGATGTCATGAATCGATCCACAGTCTGATCCAGCTAATAAACTAAGAGAGACAGATGTTTCTTTGAAAGAGGGCTTCTCATACATTTTTAATGTTGACCAACATGCAGGTACCCAGTCTCAGTCTCTGGTTCAAGAAAACTTGGATGATGGAATAAAGTACTCTCCGAACCCAGACACTCCGGTTTGTGGTGATAAAGAAGCATATCAAGATCAAGAGCCAGTTACGATGGTGGCTCTTCCTGCAAACCGTTGCTGAATCTTCTCAAGTACCAAGACGAGGAAAGAACAAGATGTACTCTATCAGCATGGTTGCCGGTCTCAAAGGCCATCTTTGTCCCTATCATGATTACTCCCCAATTCTCTACTGCAAATGGAATGCCATCAGCAAGAAATGGGAATCAGACATGCCAATGGAGACCTAAGTTATATGCATTACACCGATATGCATACACCATCTGAACTTGATATGTATTACTTTAGACGGCTCGTGGGTTAGGGTGCTGAAGAAAATGAGTTGAAGGTATGGTTTATGAGGTTTTTGAGCAAGGAATGGAAGAACGACTACCCTAACTTCAAGCTCAACAAGAGTAAGATGTACAACATCCAAATGAGATTGATCCGACCACCGGAAAGAAGAAAAAGACTAGGAGATACAAGACACACAAGGATGAACAACCTATCTACCATGGTGAACCATTTTTGCCCAACTTGTTCCATGACTTCATTTGCTAGGAATTTGACAATAACACGGGGAAGTTATCATTCTTTGCAAACGGATGCACTTTCTTTGTTTCTTGAATGAGCACGAGCTGGTCGCCCTGAGCAAAGAAGATTTATTGAAGTTGTACAACTCTCCACTGGCCACGGTCGAATATGTTTCTAAGGAAAAACACGTACATGATAGTCAAGAAGTTCAACAAGTTTGTTCAATATTTTGTTTACAATCAACTATTCGACTACGATTCCCCCTTCGAATATGAGACCAATTGAAGATGAAAGCTGAAGATAATATGAAAAGACAAGAGGGAGATTGTAGGTCCCATTTTTTTTAGTCTTTTGTATTATTTCATTCTTTTTCACGATGTATTTTAGTTGCTTTTGGTTATTATCTTGTATGTCTGGCCCGAGGCCTTGTAACTTTGAGCCCTTGGGCCGTGAATAATAGTAGAATGGTGCATGGAGCTTGCACTATAAATAGGGCCAGCCTCCATGCATAACATAACCTTTTGAAAATCTTATCCTACTTTCTCACCAACTCTCCCACTCTCTCTATTTTCTTTCAACTTTCGGTAATAAAATAAAACAAGATCTGAGATCTCGGTTCATCGTGTGTGATTTCCGCTAGCTCACGAGTGAGATTGATCCAAGAGCATGGTTGTTTGATCCCGGTTTTAGGACCTACACATTCTAATATGCAAACCGTTTTAAGTTGGAACTGGTACTTGTAGAACCGTTGCAAATAATGAATATATTGTGAAGATGTTAACCATTTTAAAGTAAAGGTTAAAACCCGTTGTTAAAGGTTTTGTCTATAAAACAACGCTAGTTTTCTTTTTTTCTTATTTACAGTGGGTTGGGTTAAATGTTCACATAAAATGGTCCTGCATTATATTCAATGGTTGGACCTCACACCGTTGTAAACCATTTTTTAAAACTGTTGCAAGTAATGAATATATTAACGGAATCAAACATGAAGATGTTAACCGTTTTAAAATAAAGGTTAAAACCCCTTGTAATTGGTTTTGTCAAACGCTAGTTTCCTTCTTATTTACAATGGGTTGAGATAATTGTTCAAAATAAAACGGTGCTCGACATTATATTCAACGGTTGGACCTCACACCATTGTAAATCATTTTTTAGACCGGTATTAATACACATTTTTGTAGTAGTATATTTTGTTAATTCTTTTTTAGTGTTTTAATTATTCAGACTGAGCTTCCAAATATGTATCGCTCTGACTAGGCGAGTATGGGAACCTATAGTAGTTAGTCATTTAGTATCGAGCCCACTGGGCGACTTATCTTTATATCTTATATCTTTATTGAATTGAATGCAGTCAGCTAGCTTCTACGACTGGTCATGCCAATCTATATATTTTCGGGTTTTGGATGCTCAAGACTTGGTATAAATCCCGAATACTCAATGTTCCACCACGTCTAAATTTAACAATCAGTCACAATAAAGGGTGGAAGTTCATTCGTTTACTTATCTCTTTCTTTGCAAATTTATATATTGTGCCAATTAACTCGCCCCACACTGGAGATTTATACACATTTATAACTTGGTTGGTGCTTGTAACGCCCTGGAATTTGACTGGTAAACTAAAATCAAGAAATCATCGGAAACTATACACTTTGGGTTCTGGACGATAAGTTCGGAATCCATATCATTGGAAAATCTGTTTATTTCAGCTACAAATGTTTATTTCATAAAAAGAACTTTTATGTTTGAAAAAAATATTAATTTTGTGTTTTCGAAAAATAAAAGGTTTTTATTTAAAAAGATTTCAAGCGATTACTTGAAAAATGATTTTTATAAAATTTTTACTGAAAAGTTCTAGCTCGTTAAAACTTATGAACTCAGCTAGCCTTGACCCGTAGGTAACCGAAACCCGAACCCGATAGAACCGAGTATATAAGCGTAGTGCAAGAACAAACTCCACCATTTTCTTTCATCTCTTCCACACCCACACCCAAACACCCCAATTCTAGAGAGAGAGTAGTGAGAGAAAGTTGTTCAATCCAAAATTCGAGTTCACCAATCTGTTTATTGTTGTTTTTGGTAAGATCTTCTTGAAAATCATACGTTTTTATCATCAAATCCGGCCCCGAATCGAGCAAAAACCCCAACTTATGTTTCAAGTGTGTTCTTGGTCAAAAATCGTCATTTTTGGTGTCAAAAAGCATACTTTTGTTGTTATAAACGTTAGGAATCAATAGCCCTATGGATTCCGAGCATTTCCATGTATAAAACATTGATTTTGGGCGAAAAATCATGAAAATCGTCAAAATCCCGTAGGTTTCTCCGTCATCCGGCTTGAAGGAGTCGAATAGGCCCTATTCGGTCGAATAGACCAATCGAACCTGACCCCTATTCGGTCGAACCATCTCCTATTCGGTCGAACAAGAGACCATTCGGTCGAACCAGTGGGCAAACGAACAGACTAACCGAATCAGAATACACATTCGACCGAATACGATTGTATTCGACCGAATGTACATCCTACTCGACCGAACGAGTCCTCAATCGACTGAACGTGTTCTTCCCAGCCCCTTTGACCGAACCAGTACCATATTCGACCGAACAAGTAGCTGATTCGATCGAACCTGCCCTTATTCGACCGAATGTGCCAGAATCAGCTTGTTTTCAACTTTAAAACTTGGTTTTTGCTCGAGGTCGCGTAGGCTTATACTCTTAGACTTAAAGCGTGTTGTTAACCTATTATGTCCTTGTCTAGACTTAGAGGATCGACGTTTGGCAGCACTCGACCACCCTAGCAACCATACTTAGCCAACAAGGTGAGTTCATAGCCCCCCCCCCCTTTTTTTTTCTTTTTAAGCTTTTCAAATCATTGGGGTGGAAACATGGTAACTGTACACGTTTTGACAAAACTCATTCATTCAAACATTCTTTATCATAGACATTCTTGGCAAATCTTTTGCAAACAATGAACATTGGGGAAACAAGTAATCATGGCAGGTTACTCATACCTTAACTTTCTCGGAAGTTGTGTATGTCTAATCAGTTATTCAGGAGTAAACATGGGAATCATTGATCGCTTAGGGAACAATGGACGTTTGGAAATCAAAGTCATGTGCCCGTTATACATTATCATGAAAACACATCATTCATTGGACAGTCTAGTGGTCGTGTGAACATAGGCAGTATAGGTCACACTAGTGCATATGTTTGGTCTCCAAGTGGTCGATTGGTAGACAGGCCGTCACTAGATGTGGGATTCTAAAGTGTTCAATTTAGAATACACGTGACCTATGGGGTTCTTAAAGTGTTCGATTAAGAATCCGAAGGATTTCCTAAGTGATCGATTAGGAATCCAAGAGATACTAAAGTGGACGCTTTAGAATTCTCTCATGGTATTCAAAGTGATCGATTTGGGTTACCATCATGGAAATCAAGTAGCATCGTGTGGTCTTGTGTGGGTTGATGTCAGGTCTCGTGTGATCATTATGCATTATCATCATTATCATCAAGACATGGTTACATATGATTCTTTGGTATCTTTATACATATATCCTTGATATCATTACACCTGTATGCATGGGAACAATACATGGGATCATTATACATAACTCTTGCAGTCTTGGTTGAGTTGATAAGCATACCCAAGCATAGTAGGATATGTTGTAGGAGTGGTGGGTTAGCCGATGGTACACCCTATACATAAACCCCTACAACTTAGCCTAGTATGCTTGTGTAGGGCTTATCACTACATTATTAGTTGACCTATCTTTATACCTTGGATTTACAAATATAAACAAGCTTAGCAGAGTAGGTTGTAGGAGTGGAGGGTTAGCCGATGGTACACCCTATATATAAACCCCTACAACCTAGTCTGGTACGCTTGTCTTGTCTTACAAACCTTTTCAAAACCGGGCTTTATACCCAAGCATGGTAGGATAAGTTGTAGGAGTGGTGGGTTAGCCGATGGTACACCCTATATATAAACCCCTACAACTTAGTCTAGTATGCTTGTGTATAATCCCTTTTTCCTTAAACCTATGAATTCACTCATCTACTTTATGTAGTTGACGTTTTTGTTACATGTTTTCAGGAAATGAAGCAGGAAGTAGCAAATAGCTGATAGAGGCCTTAGATGGAAGACATTTAGGATTGATGTTAGCATTATCCGTTGTAATAGAACGAATTTGCTACCTGTTGAATTGTTGAAATGTTGACATGTTTTAAGTTTATGCATTTAGACTTTTAAATCTATTGTGCTCAATCAATCACGACCCCGTCACCACGCCTCGGTTTTTCCGCCAATTATGACCGGGGTGTGACAGATTGTTATCAGAGCCAATGGTTATAGGGAATTAGGAAACCGACCTAGACTATAACCTAGGACCCTTGACTCTAGATAATTCATGCATCACTATCACATGCCCACACTTATATGCTTGCTATGTGCTTATGTGTTGCATCATTAACTGTGAATCTAGTAGCGATGTACTCTTTGGCAATTCCTTATCCAGTTATTCTTTATTCTCAATTTAACTAATGCGCATTTTTATTCTTTTATAGAATGCCTCCTCGTCGCTCATCCGTCAATGCTGACCCCGCTGACCTCGCTGCCCTCATAGCGCAGCAAATTGCAGCAGTTCTCCCGGGTCTGGTAAACAACATGAGGCAAGAAGGGACCTCGGGTGCACCACAAGCCCCAGAACCGAATCCCACTCTTCAGGCCGATAAGCTCTATAAGGCTTTTACCAACACTAGGCCTACAAGTTTTAGTGGAACCGAGGGAGCCGCTGGTCTTCTCCAGTGGTTCGAGAAAGTCGAAGCTTCATTCAACATGTGCTCCTGCCCGGATGAACTCAGGGTCAAATTCGCGGCGAGTATGTTCCACAAACGGGCTCTCACGTGGTGGAATAACGAGATAAGAACCAGGGGACGAGACGCGGCCCTAGCCCTGCCCTGGGCTGAGTTTGTTGAGCTAGTCACGCAGGAGTTCGTTCCGAGAACCGAGATCCAGAAACTGGAGGCTGAGTTTAGGGCGCACACGATGAAGGGCGCGGATCACATGAAGTACACGGAGAGATTTCATGAACTCTCCTTATTGGTGCCCCATATGGTTACCCCAGCTTCTCGCGCTATCGAGCAATACATCAGCGGTCTTCTGGACTCCATGAGGGGCATTGCGGTTGGAGTTGACCCCACTACACTTAAGGCAGCGATCGATCTCACTGCCCGTCTGACCAGGGAACAGCTCAAGTCTGGTGTTCTGCAACAGGATAAGGGCAAATCCTTCGAGGGGAAAGCGAAAAAGGGGAGCAATAGGAAGCGGAAAGCGACCAACTTAGCTGCAATCACTGATGCTACGCCTATCAACTCCATAGCCCCCGCTCCAGCCACAACAGCTCAGGGAAGACCAAGAAAGGAATATACTGGGCTACATCCCAAGTGCAACTTATGTTCTTATCATCACCCAACTAGAGAGTCGTGCCGCAAGTGCACGAATTGTGGACGATTCGGGCACCTGGTGGAGCGATACAGGAGTCCTGGCAACCAACTGGCTGTGGGAAATGCTAACCCTCAGCCTAACCCTGCTCGAGGCTGCTTCGAGTGTGGCGCTATGGACCATTACAGAAATCGATGCCCCGCGTCACCAACATCCCTTCGGCTCGCGGGAGGGCTTTTACCATTGGAGCTGCCGAAGCACGCCAAAACCCCAATGTTATTACTGGTACGTTTATTCTTAACAACAACTGGGTGTCTGTCCTATTTGATACAGGAGCTGATAGGAGCTTTGTTTCTTGCGAATTGGTTCCTTTGCTGAAATTAAAAATTTCCGAGTTGGACCCTGCCTTTTCTGTTGAACTTGCTAGTGGAGAGTCCAAACAAGTGAAGTCTGTCATCCGAAATTGCACCCTTACTCTTGTCACCACATCGTTCAGTATTGACCTTATACCTTTTCGTCTTGGAAGCTTCGATCTAGTTGTGGGAATGGACTGGCTGTCCAGCAATCACGCGGAAGTAATCTGCGCCGAGAAACTTATTCGTATCCCTTTACCTTCTGGCGAAATTCTAACTATTGAAGGCGAAAAACCGGGTGGATGCCTAAGGATCGTCTCTTGCTTAAAGGCCAGTCGGTACCTTCGAAAGAAGTATCCCGCATTTCTAGCTCATGTTACTCTCAAGGAATCCGAAGACAAGAGACTACAGGACATTCCAGTTGGGCGTGAATTTTCTGATGTTTTTCCCGAAGATCTGCCTGGACTTCCTCCTAGCAGGCAGGTGGATTTTCGTATCGATCTTATTCCTGGTGCTCTCCCTATTGCTAAGGCACCGTATCGTCTAGCTCCGTCGGAACTTCAAGAATTATCAAATCAGCTTCAAGAACTTCTTAGCAAGGGATTCATTCGCCCTAGCTCGTCTCCATGGGGAGCCCCAGTACTCTTCGTCAAAAAGAAGGACGGGACTTTCCGTATGTGCATTGACTACCGGGAGCTTAATAAACTCACCATCAAAAATCGGTACCCGTTACCGAGAATTGATGATATCTTTGATCAGCTCCAGGGTGCTACGTTTTTCTCTAAGATCGATCTGCGTTCTGGTTACCATCAGTTGCGTGTTCTGGAAGAGGATATCCCGAAAACTGCGTTCCGAACTCGTTATGGTCATTACGAGTTCATGGTTATGCCTTTTGGAATGACCAATGCTCCCGCCATCTTCATGGATCTGATGAATCGCGTCTGCCGTCCATATCTTGATCAGTTTGTCATTGTTTTCATAGACGATATTCTCATTTATTCTCGTTCGAGGACCGATCATGAGCTTCATCTCAGGCTTATTTTGGAGCTTCTCAGGAAAGAGCAACTATATGCCAAGTTCTCCAAGTGTGAATTTTGGCTAAGGGAAGTTCAATTCTTGGGACATGTCATCAATGTCGACGGCATTCACGTCGACCCTTCCAAGATAAAAGCCATCAGAAATTGGGTAGCGCCTAAAACACCTACCGAAATCCGTTCATTTCTTGGTCTGGCCGGTTACTACCGCCGATTTATCTCAAACTTCTCCAGGATTGCCTTGCCTTTAACCACTTTGACCCAGAAAGGGGAACCTTTCGTGTGGGGACAAGATCAAGAGGAAGCTTTCCAAACTCTGAAGAATAAACTTTGCCATGCACCGATTCTATCACTTCCGGAAGGTGACGATGACTTTACCGTTTATTGCGATGCTTCGAATCAGGGCCTCGGTTGCGTTTTAATGCAACGAGGGAAGGTCATCGCTTACGCTTCTCGACAACTCAAGGTGCACGAGAAGAACTACGCCACACATGACCTGGAGCTGGGTGCAGTGGTGTTTGCCCTAAAAATCTGGAGACATTACCTGTACGGTACAAAGTGTGTCATTTTTACCGATCACAAGAGCTTACAACACATCCTCAATCAGAAAGAGTTGAACATGAGGCAGCGACGCTGGGTCGAACTTCTCAGCGATTACGATTGTGAAATTCGCTACCACCCGGGAAAGGCTAATGTGGTGGCTGACGCATTGAGTCGTAAAGAAAGGACCCAGCTGTACTCTATTCGGATTCAATCCAACCTTCCTTCCTTAATTCGTGAAGCTCAGAATCAAGCGCTTGTGAATGGTGATCTCAAGGGCGTTTTGTCATGTGGAGCCGAGCAGAAATTCGAAACCAAGTCAGACGGCATCCTCTATTTTCTTGACCGAGCGTGGATCCCGAACTCTGAGCCTCTTCGGACGCTTATTCTAAATGACAGCCCCACAAGTCCAGATACTCGATTCATCCAGGCAGCAACAAGATGTATCAAGATCTTAAACCCCATTATTGGTGGCCCGGGATGAAGAAAGATATCGCTTCGTACGTGAGGAGATGTTTGACTTGTTCGCGAGTCAAGACAGAGCATCAAAGGCCGTCTGGGCTACTTCAACAACCTATTATTCCTCAGTGGAAGTGGGAAGAGTTAGCTATGGATTTCATCACCAAGCTACCACGGACGCCTAGCGGTCATGACTCAATTTGGGTTATTGTGGACATTCTAACAAAATCCGCCCACTTTATCCCGGTTCGTGAAGACTACACTACGGAAAAGTTGGCGCGGGTATACATTCGTGAGATCGTTTCCCGTCACGGTGTGCCTAAGGGCATCACGTCTGATCGTGACAGCAGTTTTTCTTCCAGGTTCTGGAAATCTTTGCATAAGGCCTTTGGGACAAGTGTGAAGCTTAGCTCTTCCTATCATCCAGAAACTGATGGGCAGAGCGAGAAGACCATACAAACCCTAGAAGACATGTTGAGAGCTTGTATCCTCGATTTCGGTAGTAGTTGGGAAGCTCATCTGCCACTGGCAGAATTTTCTTACAACAATAGTTACCACGCTACCATTAAATGCGCGCCGTTTGAAGCTCTTTACGGCCGCAAGTGTCGCTCTCCCTTGTGTTGGTCCGAGACCGGGGATTCACAGATCATCGGCCCCGAACTAATACAGGAGACAACCGATCAAATTGCTTTCATTCAACAGCGACTCTAAGACGCTCGTTGCCGGCATAAGTACTACGCCGACAAACGACGCAAGTCACTCGAGTTTCAAGTTGGTGACCGTGTCATGCTGAAAGTTTCCCCCTGGAAGGGCATAGTCCGTTTCGGGAAGAAGGGAAAGTTCGCTCCTAGGTATGTTGGACCATTCAAAATCCTTGAAAGGATCGGACCAGTTGCCTATCGTCTTGAGCTGCCACCGGAACTCAGTAGAGTTCACAACGTTTTTCATGTTTCACAATTAAAGAAGTGTCTTCTTGACGAGGCCCTTCACATTCCCGTCGACGAGGTTCGAATTAGCGACAATCTGCTTTTCGTTGAAGAACCCGTCGAGATCATGGATCGCGAGGTCAAGAAGACCAAGCGTAGCCGCATACCGCTTGTGAAAGTTCGATGGAATAACAAACGCGGACCCGAGTTTACATGGGAACGCGAAGATCAGATGAAGGAGAATACCCTCATCTGTTCTCTTAGTCTATATTCTTGTAAACTAATTGTCTAGAAGTCAATATAAATTTGCAGCATGTATCAAATAACTGTGTTATTCAATGAATATCATGTTGCCTTGTTATGCTTATAAGTATTCTTTTATTTGCATCCACAAATTTTGGCTACTCAGGGCTCATGCTGGAAAGCACAAGTCATATCTACTCAATCATATAAACCTTGGGGAATTTATACATCATTTAAGCCAAAATTTGTCATCATTCTAGCATTCATGGAGCATGGTTGTGTGTATGTGTGTGGTGTCGTGTCAAATTTTCTAGCCGCACGCAATAGAGTTTATACATTGATACAAGGTGAGCTCGTAATTATAGTCCGGAATATAATTGCATCAAGGTCACAGGTGTATACGTGTATAAGCAATATGCTATTGTGCAACTAGGAGTCGTGAACTCAAGGTTCGTGTAGGGAATTATTCGACAAAGGTTGAAGGATTGGTGGGTTAGCCGCTGGTACACCCTATATATAAACCCCTTCAGCACGAGTTGAATATGTCTGAAGCGAAACTTGGAATTAGGGACTTATAGTTAGCGTGGCAGCTGTGAGACATTAAATTCAAGAATTATTGAGGGAATTATTCACAGAAGATTGAAGGAGTGGTGGGTTAGCCGCTGGTACACCCTATATATAAACCCCTTCAATCCGAAATGAATATGTCTGATGTAAAGCTTGAGGGTGATGCCTTGTAGTGGAAAATAGTGTGTCGTCCTGTGTGTCATTGACCTAATAGGAGTCGAAGGAAACACTCAAGTAAGGTTGAAGAGTGGTGGGTTAGCCGCCGGTACACCCTATATATAAGCCCCTTCAGCTTGATTTGGGTGGTATCTGAGACGAATATTAGAAGTAGTGGCGCATAGTGGTCATCATGGGATCATGTAATCTTAATCATCGTTGCATCAAGTATACTAAAAATCTAAATTTCGGGACGAAATTCCTCTAAGTTGGGGAGGATGTAACGCCCTGGAATTTGACTGGTAAACTAAAATCAAGAAATCATCGGAAACTATACACTTTGGGTTCTGGACGATAAGTTCGGAATCCATATCATTGGAAAATCTGTTTATTTCAGCTACAAATGTTTATTTCATAAAAAGAACTTTTATGTTTGAAAAAAATATTAATTTTGTGTTTTCGAAAAATAAAAGGTTTTTATTTAAAAAGATTTCAAGCGATTACTTGAAAAATGATTTTTATAAAATTTTTACTGAAAAGTTCTAGCTCGTTAAAACTTATGAACTCAGCTAGCCTTGACCCGTAGGTAACCGAAACCCGAACCCGATAGAACCGAGTATATAAGCGTAGTGCAAGAACAAACTCCACCATTTTCTTTCATCTCTTCCACACCCACACCCAAACACCCCAATTCTAGAGAGAGTAGTGAGAGAAAGTTGTTCAATCCAAAATTCGAGTTCACCAATCTGTTTATTGTTGTTTTTGGTAAGATCTTCTTGAAAATCATACGTTTTTATCATCAAATCCGGCCCCGAATCGAGCAAAAACCCCAACTTATGTTTCAAGTGTGTTTTTGGTCAAAAATCGTCATTTTTGGTGTCAAAAAGCATACTTTTGTTGTTATAAACGTTAGAAATCAATAGCCCTATGGATTCCGAGCATTTCCATATATAAAACATTGATTTTGGGCGAAAAATCAAGAAAATCGTCAAAATCCCGTAGGTTTCTCCGTCATCCGGCTTGAAGGAGTCGAATAGGCCCTATTCGGTCGAATAGACCAATCGAACCTGACC